>NC_039243.1:28766247-28996247 GCF_003368295.1 Carassius auratus | reverse complement strand
TTGTATGCTGTTAGCTATCAGCTGTACTTGTTGCCTGTTTCTTGAAATTCAACCTCTTGAAACCTACCGCTACAGCCACACGTTGATAGATGTCTTTTCCACATCTTGCATACTTTTGAGTATCTTCTTTTGAGTGTTCCACTGCACCTGTTTAACCATTTTATGCAAGAATACGACGTATGTAAATGTTCCTAAATGAATGTGTTCAACTGGGGTTAGATGAACCTAAAATTAGGCCAATTATACAGGGCTTCATTAAGACTCATTGACTAGTCATTAAAACTATGGGGATCCTAGGTCTGTAGTACCTCGCATTATTGGCAAATGCACAAATTGTATCCAACAAGAATCTGTGACCATTGGATTTCGTTCCTCCTAAAGCTCACATATTTTGTCCAGCTCCAGCTCAAATATGCTGGATCACTCCACTCTTTCTTTGTCGTTATGATAGATGACGGCAAAAGTGTGACCTCTGTCGTATTCACACAAAAACTTGAACTTCAGTTCCTCTATGTTTCATTAATCTAAGCCATGGGACTGAACCCACCTTTTATAAAGCTCCACTCCCTTCACTGCACTGCTCAGCACTGTGGGATGCAAAATGTCTGACTCTTCCAGAAAGCGGTGGTCCACATCCTTGCCTCTGGTCAAAATGGGGACAGATGACTGAGCATACATACATTACTCATATGCATGAGAGGGCTTCCATGCCCCTAGAAAGACTACTCAGTATTCATGTCATGTTGGCCTTCCTCACATCACCACGTGCATGCAATGGATGGAGATCAGAAAGCTGCCTTTAAATTCCTCTTCTAATGCTAATCTGCTCTTAGCTAGCATGGACCTAAAAAGGTTGAGCTGATTAATGGCCCTTATGGTTTGGTGATATTTGGGCTTGATCTTCTTGCTATGGCAAATACATGTTGTTGTTGTTTTTTTTGTTTTTTTTTGTCTATGTGCTTCATATATGTCACAAAAAGATTTAAACACCAAAGCATTTTTTTTTTTTTTTTTAAGGAAAACCATATGTTGACCATGTCCAAGGCCAATGCATGCACAATGGAGAGGGTTTCATTTTTGATCTGAGGTTCCCTTTGAAGAGCGGGAACCCACATACATTATTGAGAGCATTCTGGTGCAGGGTGATGAAGAGCCTGTGATCACAGACAGACATCCATGCTTGGAATTATTTTTTTTTTTTTTCTCATTGATACCCAGACCTTCTTTCAGATGTCAACATTCTGAAATTACATGGATCGCATTGGTTTGGTTCTGGTAACTTTCGTTCCCTGCAACGCCCTTGAGCTTTGATCACAGATATAATTTTTTAAATCAGCAGAATGTCTCCGAGGGTTTTCACCTTTGTAAGCTTCCACATGAGATGAAACCACAAGGTAATGATGCTAGTTCTTTGAATTTCAATGCCTTTTCACAGTTTGTAAAGGTTGAAAGATAATTCAAGAGCAACTCCTGAACCGCTGACATCCTGAATCGACAGCTACATTAGTACTAGCAATTGCTTTAACAAAGAGGTGCAACTCTGGCATTTCTTCTCAAACTTTTGCACTTTGCCACAAGGGCATCTCATCTAGTGTGAAAATGCATGGCACGTAATTAATCAACTGTCTTATACAGGCATATTTAAAAAAAAAAAAAAAAAAAAAGTACAGGGGTAGTTCATTCAAAAATGTAAAAAAAAAAAATTTCGCCCTTGTTTCATTTACAACTTATCTAATCTTGGGAGAATGTTCATGCTGGTCTTTTCCATACAGTCAAAGTGGAAGGTAAACAGGAGCTGTCAAGTCCCAAAAAATGACCATAATTGCAGTCCATAAGGCTCATGTGCTATACTTCAAGTTAAAAAAAGATTAGAATAATAATAATAAAATAAGGGTGTGCTTCTCTGGGTTGGAAGTAAATACCATTCAATTAATGAATCACTGATTTTCACTATGTTTTAAACGTGATGTTCATATATTGAAAATGATTCCATTTTAAAATTCGTAAGATTCCTAAAAATTACTATTCAATCTTTGGCAAGAAAAAGATGAATGGCAAACAGCACTGTCTATTTTCTGGAACACTGGCTACACACACTTTAAATATATCAGTCAGTATAGCAATTCTGTATACTCTTTAGCTTGCTTTTTGAATCTCTAAAACCAAAGAGATGAAATTACAGCACCAGTCGATCATTAAAGCCTTTCATCATTAAAGTCATTGTTCACCCATAAATTAAAAATATTCCATCATTTACTCACTCACCTTTATGATATTCCAAACCAAACCTATGACTTTCCCTCCTCTGCAAATAAACAAAAGAAGAATGTTTTAAATGATTCTGTACATACGACCAGAGTTAAAGGAGTCCAAAAGGCCTTCCTTTTCTTTCTTTTTTTTATATATATCTTCTTTTTCTTCCACAGATGAAAAGCAGTCAACAGGTTTGGAACACCATGAGGGTAAGTTTTCATCTTTTTGTCATCACATTTCACAATGTCCTTAGTGTTGCATTGTTTTCTGAGTGTGAACTTCAGTTCTTTGCAAACTCTTTAACATACACTAAGCTTTGCAAACTAATCCAAGAGGATCTTCACTGGAACTCTGAATTGCAAACTCTTCAACTCTCAATCCATTTTAAACTGTTCTACCTAGTGTAGACATCCTAATTCAGTTTGTGTACCTTCAAACCAAAAAAGCTCTGTCTTCTCACATACTCCATGAAATTTGTCTCACTCTCCCTGAATGATCACTCAAAACATGTCCCTTTGAGTCGCCAGGCTAACTGTGTGCAAAGGAAGTGATGGGGATAACACAATCATATTACAAAAGTACTATGAATTCATATTGGGTAGTGCTTAATTAATTAGTATAAATTATAATAGTATTAAAGGGGAAATATGATGTTGCTAATAAGAACATTATTTTGTGTATTTGGTGGAAAGAAATGGGTTTATGCGGTTTAAGTTTAAAATAAAATTATTTCCCCCATGTACATTTAGTGGTGTGCCGGTTTCAGAATTGGTGATCCTGGGTGGGGAGCGGGGTCTCGCTGCCATGCTAGTGGATCTGCCGTGGAGTCAATTGGTTGTTCTTGGAGATAGCGGGTTAACTCCGTGTCAGCGCGTGCTCTGATCGGTAAAGGGGCAGAGATTTCAGACATCCGTTTATTAAGGAGATCTGTCACAAAACTCATCATCCGCGCCAAAGTTTTTGAGCAAATTTCAAAGCCGCACCCGCCCGCCATCCGCTGATTGTTTTGGTCTATGGACGATGCAATGCTTTGCTGATGCGAGCCGCAAAAAAAAAAAACATTGTCTGTTCTAGAAAGGATGCAGCAAAGATATTTAATGATAATGTATGAGGCATAGGCCTACGCTGAGTTTCATTTACGATGAGATGCGCCCTAGTTCACAATGCAGTGCAAGTGAACGCGGCGCGCTGGTGCTTCCATGTCACGGTTATCATTGTCTGCTATATTTGCTTTTTATTTATTAAAATACATGCAATTGGTTGATGAAACATTTATTAAAATTAAGATAAAATTTGAACAAAACGAAATTCGTTTTTTAAGAAAGGTTTTCTACAAAGCAAAATTTAATGAAGTGGTAAATATCATGTCTGACGATTTACAAAACTTCATTAAGTGGTAAAAAGCATGTCTCCGGATATATTGCGCATCTTATGATCCTATCTAAAAAATGAAAATAATTTTTGATAAAAAAATGTTTGTAAAAAATATTTTAATGACACGGTTTTGGCGGTTATAGAGTTCTAATGACGGTGTTCAACTATAACCGCCGGTCTCACGGTTATATACTAACCGTCACACCACTATGTACATTATTGTTTCACCTTAATGTTCCACCTGGGATCACCAGGAAAAGAAATTCATACTGTTATTCAGCAAGGACACATTAAATTGAGCAAAACCAACAGTAATATAATCAATCAATCCATAAAAATAAAAAAAATACAGTAACAATGTACAATATTAATAAACATTAAAATAATTGTTTAAAATGTCATTTATTCCTGTGATGCCAGTTGATCCTTCAGAAACCAGTATGATATCCTGATTTGCTACATGATTTGCTTTTGTAACATTATGAATGTCTTTACTATAACTTTTGGCCAATTTATTGTGTCCTTGTTTAATAAAGTAAAATCTTTTGAACAGTAATTTAAGTTTTGAATAGTGGTGCATAATGTCTGTCTGAAATAGCTGTTCTTCAAACTTTCTATTCATCAAATAAATAATGAAAAGGCACTGTATTGTGCTCACCGCACTTCATTTCAGAACAATCATTTTAACAGTGATAAGAAATTTTCTTCAGCATCATGAATAGCCTCAGACGTTGGAGTGCCAGCAAACTGTTTAAGCATGCTCTCAATGTTCAAATCTACTCTTGCTAAGGAATTACCTGTTTAACAGCAGCTACTGTTTGTACTTTATTATATACTGTCAACAAGAGGTGGCAGCCAACATGCAAACTCACTAATAACTGGAAGCTTCACTTTGGTGGCTGGCAAAACTATACGAGATTAGACTAGAGTTGTATAGAATAGAAGTGTAGCTTCCCCCTACCTGTTCAGGGTTGGCTGGGGGAGAGAACCTTTTGGCGCAAACCACAAATATGTCAGGGTGTGGCTTGCCATTCTTTACTTCAGGATCATCTCCAAGTACAATGTGACTGAAGAGGCTGAAGAACGCTTTATGACGGCTGGTCTTCATCTCAAAGGTTAGACCTGCTGAGCTTGTGCCAACAGCAATAGGAATGTCATGCTGGTGTAAATGCTTGATGAGCTTTTCTACACCTGAAAAGACAAAAATAGACACTTAAATTAATAAGCAAGCAGTGTGAGCTAAACTCCAAACAGCTTCTTTTGATGACTTTGAGGCAAACGTGTGGCCTAGATGCTTCACCTTCTGTTTCAAAATAACCTTCCATTTCCAATGCTACAGGGACATTACCTGGCAATAAAGAGGCCGTGGGAAATAATCGCTCCTGAATTTTTCTGGTCTCCTCCAGGAGCTCTTCGGGGGTCATGGGCAGATCAATTTTGTCTCTTATGATCCTGGCTGCCTCCAAAGCTTTCTTGCCCATCACAGAGGACTTCACTTCCCAGGTATACTGCTTATTGAACCTGTCACAGACTTCCTGGAATGAAACTGTGTACAATCTCTCTGTGTCTGTAAGAGATGTAATACAGTACAACTAAAAACAAAGTAATAGTGTAAACCGATGGAACGGACATTGACATAAATGCAGAAACTTATGAGTATTATTAGATCCATTGCTTAAGAGTGGGTGACACCTGCAAATTGTATAAAATATACATTAAAATTATTTTTGATGTACAGATGAACGCTTGGCATTAAAATGGGCGAACCAAAAATAATAACAATAACATAAAAATGAATCAAAATAAATACAGTAGCAGTCATTGAAACTATCAGAAACAGACAAAATGAAAACGTGTGTCTTTCTAACTGTGCCGCGTACAAATAGAAAGACGAGCACTGAGATGAATTAGCATCGCTTTTACTTTAACAGGATACTCACCCACCTAATAATAATCCATCCATATCAAAAAGCACATGTGTTACTGGTTTATAAGACATGTTTTAAGCGTTACTACACGGAACTTGGTTAACTCAGGAGAGAGGCAGTGTCGTGAAAACTGCTGGACAATAAAAGTTACGCTCAAATAGATCAACTCCTTCTAATTCAGAGAACTTCAGTTCATATTTTACTCGACAGATTTAAATGTTTTCAAGTAATTATATGTTTAAAAGAAGAAAAAACAACAACAGCAACAACAAAAAAACACATGTACTATTTCTACCTAGCCCTCTTCTTATCTGCGATTGATTGTTGAATAAACAACTCAGGGTAACTTTTTACTCGCCATTCTTTTTGCACAGGATTATGGGAAATGTAGTTATTCCACCACCATCGTTCTAACAGGTTTTAAACCAGAGTGCCTCAGCCTGATGTCAGAGGGGGGAAGAATGATTTATATGTATCCCATATTGGTATTATTAATGATTAAAGACACACATCATTGTCCGAAAGCACTAGATGGCCCAGAGAGAGAATGTGGAGTTATTTTGTTTTGTATTATTAAATATAGTTTTGTATTAAGTAATAATCAGGAGGAGTTTCGTGATACATAAATTAGAGTAAGCGTAGAGTAAAGGGATTTTTGATTTTCTTGATTTATACTATTTATACTAGATTTGTACTTGATTTATAGAAGTGGCAAATTGATAATTCATGTTGTTATTTTTAATAAATAGAAATAAATATAGAACAGATTAATCATATTGCCAATAGACAATTACATTAATACATGGTTTGTCTATATTCTTAATGAATATTAGCTGGTTAGTTAAAATATTTAAAATGACATAAATTTTCATGGGGTGACTCTATGAATATCCAACCGTATTGTTGATTATAAAGGCTAAAAAGCTAAAAAACTAAAATAATTTATATTTCATTGTAGATGGATATACAAATTTGTTTCTTGTCGTGTGGGAGTAGGTCTGCAAATGAGCAACAGTCAGGTGAGAATAGAACATAGACCGCCTCTCACACACACAATACCACTGTGTTCCCAAGAATCATTTCAGTCATTGAACCCTGACATTGTTTTAATTGTCTGCCAATTTCCCTGTACATTTTATAAGAAAAAGCAGTGGTACCGTCAAAGGAAAAACACAAATGTCCTGACTCCTGACATTATTGACACTCAACAAGAAATTATTAACTGTCTTTCAGTCAACTGAACTGAAATTAATTTTTTGATTTCTCAGAAAAGTCAGTGCAAAAAGTGAATGAAGTGGAGGCAGAGAAGATTGATGAAGGCACATCAGAGAAAGGGCAAGATCATGATCGAGGTGAAAAGGGAACAGTTGTTTTGGATAAATTGTCTGGTCAGTTAATTAATACAAATGAAGTTAAGATTTCTTTAGTTACCAAACTATTTTTACGTGATTGTCACAGTACAGGGACAGAGAGAGCATGAAGCATAGAATTGCAAACAGTAAAATGTTGTGTTTGTACTGGAAACATGTGTGCGTGTGTTTGTACAGTGAATGAATCAGGAGGTCTTCATTGTAAAAAAAAAAAAAAAAAAATTCGACATTCCCTGTTTTCTAGTGGTCACATCCAATAATTATTTTTTTATTACAGTGTTGTATATGGCTCAGTCACTACTCCTATTCCCATATATGAAATACAGGGAATACACTGGAATAGTGGATTGCCGTAAGGTTAGTAGCATACCACCCTACCCTAATAGTCAAATAATATTTTTTTAATCATACCCTTATTGGGGGCTGAATCCTAGAATCGCCCCTGACTGGCCAGTCAAGTAAACCAACACCATAGCCATTTAACCAACTTTTGGTGCTTTCGGCAGTGTGGGCAGGTGCCAAATCCTGCTGGAAAATTAAATCAGCATCTTCAAAAAGCTATTCATTAGAAGGAAGAATGAAGTTCTCCAAGATTTATTGGTAAACAGGTGCAGTGACTTTGATTTCCAAAAAGCACAATAGACCAACACCAGCAGATGACATTGCACCCCAAAGTCATCACAGACTGTGGGAATTTAACACTGGACTTCAAGCAACTTGGACTATGAGCTTCTCCACCCTTCCTCCAGACTCTAGGACCTTGGTTTTCAAATACAAAACTTGCTCTCATCTGAAAAGATGACTTTGGACCACTGGGCAACAGTCCAGTTCTTCTCCTCCTTAGCCCAGGTAAAACGCATCAGGAATGGCTTAACAAGAGGAATATGACAACTGTATCTGAATTCCTTGACACGTCTGTGTGTGGTGGCTCTTGATGCCTTGATTCCAGTCTCAATCACTGATCTATAATATAGAACTGGATTGCTCATGACGTCATTAAAGTGAAGCCGCCTCGCCACCAGATTGGTAATCCCTAGTGTGCGAAAAAGTTCCATTGAATTAATAGGATTTTGTATGATTTTAATGAGGAAACATCACCTAGCAAGTCAGTGTTTATAAATATGAAGTATCACTGTACATTATTACAATGCGAACACCCTAGGTATGTAAACGGTTATTTTTTTTAAATGTCGGGAATTTACCCTACTTATTAAAAAGCTATGTTCATTACAGTAGTGAGCATCTTGAACATGATAAACATCAGACGGACACGACCTCAACACATATATGTCACGGTTTTACGCTGCCTGAAGGAATACGGAGTCGAGGATAAACAGAACAAGGCTTTTAATATATCCAACACAGGGGATATCCAACATGGAGCACAGAGGTAGACACACGTAAGTAGCAAATGGTCACAAGTGAGGACAAGTGAGTCACAAGTGAGAAGACCCGACAAAACAGAACTGAAGGACAAGGCTTATGTACAACAGATAATTGGGGAAACACAGGTGGATGGAATCATTAAATTAACAGGGACATGGAACACATGAGGAAGATAATAGACACCTGGGAACTAATCAAACTAAACACGGAAGACAGAAACTGGGTCACGGGCAAAAACAAGCTAAATGAGTCCAGGTGTGTGACAGTACTCCCCCCTCCCGGTAGGTGCGTCCTCGCACCGTAGAAACAGAGGGAGGCATGGGTGGGAACCTGGGAGGAGGTTCCGGTGGAGGACGGACTCCCAGGAGGGGGCCAGCAGACAGGGACCACAGAAGGAGGAGCCAAGGAGGAGACGACGGAGGAAGGAGCCAGGGAGGAGACAGGAGCAGGAGGAGCCAGATGGTCCACCAGAGACCAGCCAGGACGGAGATCCAAGGTGGGGTCGACGGCGGGAGGAGCCATGGTGAAGGAAGGGTCGACGACACCAGGGGGCCGACAGGCGGAGACTGCACCGGTGGGTGAGGAGCCCAAGATGGAGCAGCACAGCCGCAGAGCCAGGGTGACGTCGAGGATCCGGAGGGCCTAGGTGGAGCTGAAGGCTCAGGCGACCAAGGCAGAGGCGGGGTCCTGGCAGACCGCTGTGGAGCCGGAGTGACCGAGGATGGAGGTGGAACTGGAGGGAAGGAGGAGCCTGACAGAGCCGGAGGGATGGAGTGACGAGGTGGAACCAGAGGAGAGGAGTCCCGAGGTGGCGGATGGTCGACGACTGACCAAGGTGGAGCCGGAGGGACGAGGGAGCCCGGTGGAGCAGGTGGGATGACAGGCCACGGTGGAGACGAGGGAGCTAAGAGCCAAGGCGGAGCCGCTGGGTCGAAGGACCGAGGAGGAGTCCAGGGCTCGGAGGCTGGAGGCGGAGACAGGGCCTTAACACGCCAAGGCGGAGCTGGAGACTGGCAGTCCAGCGGCGAACCACCGCGCCCCGATGGCGCGGACTGAGGGTGAGCTGCGGGACTGACTGGCACCAGCGGGGATGACGAGGAACTGGCTGGTCTAGGAGGAGGAGAGAGGAGAAGGATGGGAGGAAGGACAGGAGGATCAGGACTGGACGGAACCAGCGAAAGAGGAGTAGAGGGACCAGCAGGTTTGGGAGGAGGCGGGAGAGGGAGGCTGGGAGGGAATACAGGAGACACAGAAGATTCAGAGCTGGGCGGAACCAGTGGTGAAACAGAAAAATCATGGCTGGGCGGAACCAGCGGAGACACAGAAGATTCAGAGCTGGGCGGAACCAGCGGAGACACAGAAGATTCAGAGCTGGGCGGAACCAGCGGAGACACAGAAGATTCAGAGCTGGGCGGAACCAGCGGAGACACAGAAGATTCAGAGCTGGGCGGAACCAGCGGAGAAACAGAAAACTCAGGGCTGGGCGGAACCAGCGGAGAAACAGAAGATTCAGAGCTGGGCGGAGCCAGCGGAGATACAGGAAACTCAGGGCTGGGCGGAACCAGCGGAGAAACAGAAAACTCAGGGCTGGGCGTAACCAGCGGAGAAACAGAAAACTCAGGGCTGGGCGGAACCAGCGGAAATGGAGCAGAGGAAATGACTGGAGGAGGTAGGAGTGGGAGACTGAGAGGGTATACAGGGGAATCAGGGCTGGACGGAACCAGCGGGGAAACAGGAAAATTAGGGATTACCTCCATAGACCAGTCCATCAGATCCAGAGCTTGCTCCATATGACCTTCAGAGACTGTATACAGCTCACCCTCAGTCGCAGGAGTGTGGGCAGGGCTTTCCTCCACGCCCTCGATCTCCACGAGGACTCCCACGATGCACGGTGTTGCCGGCTCACACACCTGGTCAGTCGCGCTCTCGAGTTCCGGCTCCCTGTCAGTGGATGGCTCGGGCTCTGCGGCTGCGGTGGGCTCTGGCTCCGTGCGGCGTGATGGTGGCTGGCTGGTCTCTGGGTCGGGAGTGGGGCTGGCGAGGTCCTCTATGGGGCAGATGGTGAGAGATGAGCCATTTCTCGCCAGAGTCCACTCCACGTATGCGGCGAAATCCTCCCGAGGACCATCTTCGGGCGACAACGCTCTGCACTTGGAGTTCAGGCTGGTGTTGTAGAAGGTGCAGAGCACGTCGTCCGGGTAGCTGGTGGCATTAGCTAATAGGAGAAACCATCTGGTGTGGTCCTCGAGAGAGCGTCCTTCCTGCTTCAGCAGAAGGATGAGGAATTCGGGACGATAGAGGGGATCCATAGAACACTACGAAACAAAAAGACTTTGAAAACACAAAAACAAAACGGAGGGAAAAAAACACGCAGTTTTCTATTTTCTTCTTTAGGTCGGGTCTTCTGTCACGGTTTTACGCTGCCTGAAGGAATACGGAGTCGAGGATAAACAGAACAAGGCTTTTAATATATCCAACACAGGGGATATCCAACATGGAGCACAGAGGTAGACACACGTAAGTAGCAAATGGTCACAAGTGAGGACAAGTGAGTCACAAGTGAGGACAAGTGAGTCACAAGTGAGAAGACCCGACAAAACAGAACTGAAGGACAAGGCTTATGTACAACAGATAATTGGGGAAACACAGGTGGATGGAATCATTAAATTAACAGGGACATGGAACACATGAGGAAGATAATAGACACCTGGGAACTAATCAAACTAAACACGGAAGACAGAAACTGGGTCACGGGCAAAAACAAGCTAAATGAGTCCAGGTGTGTGACAATATAACAAACTACAAAGTGTTTGTTCTGAAATCTGAATTTATTCAGAGAAATAACTGACTATATACAGTACGGATTTAAGAAATAAATACAAAGCTTTATTTCCCAGATTGTAATTTTTTTTTCGTTATAGAGAAATATTAACAAAATAATTGTATAATTCATTGTAATATATTAAAATACATTTCTGATACTAATACGTTTGTTTAATAATTCCTGAATAACTTTGTTCATAATAAGCCATTTTTGTGTTTGATCAGTTACCTGTGTCGTCAGCGCGCAGCAGACACACCCACCTACACGATTTAAATATATCGCTTATCCTGTCCCAAAAGACCGTAAACACTGCAGATAACATCTGAAGTAAACATTACTTTATTACACATAACATAAAAACGAGTCCCGTTTGACTGATCAGCTTCAAATCTAGTTATTTTAGGACAGCGGTTTGAATGTAACTCAATGGTGCTCTCTGCTGGTAGGGATTAGTAAGATGGCGGATCGAACACTTCCGGTGGCTTCACTGCCTGTTGGCAGTTTAGAACGCGATGAGCGATCCAGTTATATATATAGATCAGTGGTCTCAATCTATTTCTTGTAAAGTTCACTGAAATTATTGAATCAGTTTCGCTTGACAATCCTCATAAGGCTGCGGTTCTCTCAACTGCTCGTGCATCTTTTTTTTCTCCACACTTTTTCCTCCACTTTACTTTCTGTTAACATGCTTGGATACAGCACTCTGTGAACAGCCAGCTTCTTTGGCTTATCCTCCTTGTGAAGGGTGTTAATGATTGTCTTCTTGACAACTGTCAGATCAGCAATCCTCCCCATGATTGTCTATCCTAGTGAACCAAACTGAGAGACCATTTTGAAGGCTCAGGAAACCTTTGCAGGTGTTTTGAATTGATTAATTGATTTGCATGTCACCATATTCTAATTTGAGTGAGCCAAATCATTACAATTAAAAGAACCAAAGACTTAAAGTACTTCATTATGTGTGCATTGAATTTACCTGAGTTTCACAATTTGAGTTGAATTACTGAAATAAATGAACTTTTTCATGACATTCTAATTCATTGAGAAGCACCTGTATGTGTTTAAGGATTACCTGTTTGTTAGTTTACCTGAATATTTGATGAAAGACTTTATAAACCTTCATCTTCTTTGTGCATTTAATACAGCATAGCTGTGACAGCACTATTTCTAGGTCATTAATCAAATAAGAATATTCATAGCATTGCCTGTGTTATCTAATTTGTACAAAAGGTCAGTTTCCTTGCTTCCATTGAAGTAAACAAGATGCTCTTTAGAAAAACATGCTGGGATGGCATGACTCATCAGGTTTTGCACAAACATGAGGAGACCATGCCAGATTAATTGGGGACCAGTTACGAGGATAAATTATGTATTTTTTATTAATAATAAAACGGAGAGGTGTGTGTGTGGGGGGGGGGTAATAATAATATAATAATTATTTATTGTCATTGCTGTAGAACAATGAGTTTAGAATAGAGAATGAATCGACAGTGCAATTTCATAAGTGCAAATGTGTAGGAATGACATTGACAACAGTGACATAATAAGGTCTGACATTATTAGCCATATATCACAGTTTGTCAATAGGACAATACGACATTGGTAAAGAATACAGTGTATAGGGTAGAGAAACAGTACTAACCAGAAAGATGTGTATTTGTTGTGTGTGCTGCAGCAATGCAAAATCCAGTTCACAATTTAAGCAAATTGTTGAAGAATGGTGCATAATGGATACAAATTAAGTAAATAGGGAGGGGAGAGGGTAACAGTGTCAATTCAGCAGTCTGACTGCCTGGGGATAGAGGCTGTTGGCCATTCTGGTGGTCCTGGCCTGAAGGTACCTGTACCTTGTACGAGAGGGCAACAGGTGGAACAAACTTTGTACTGGGTGAAACCGATCTTTCATGATGTTGCGTGTGCTACGCAGGCAGCGAGATGTGTACACAGTAGAAAACCTCTGGGAGAACAGTCCCGATGATTTTACCAGCAGTTTTCACCACCCTCTGAATCATCTGCTGTTCAGCTACAGTGCAGCTGGAGAACCATGCTATAGCAGCCCATAAGTCAGCACACTATGAATTGCACAATTGTAAAAGTTTATCATGAACTTCTGGGGCAGTTTGGCTCTTTTCAGCTTTCTTTAGGCAAAAGAGATGTTGCTCGGCCTTCCCTACAGCTAAGATGATGTTATTGCCCCAGGACAGATCCTCCGACACAGTGAGATCCATGATTTAAAACTGTTCACCCTCTCTACCGCTTCTTTGTTATTGTGGAGAGTTCAATGTCAAGGATGGTTTGATTTACGAAAGTCCACTATAATTAATTTTATCTTTTTGATGTTAAAAGCCAGGTTATGCTTTTTGCACCACCAATTTGTTGTCTGCAAATTTAACGATGTGATTTGTGGGGAAGGAGGCAGAACAGTCATGTGTGTAAAGTGTGTAGAGTAGTGGACTGAGCACACAACCCTGAGGGGCACCAGTGTTGATGAATATGATGTTTGAAATGTGCTCGCCTGTTTTCACACATTGAGAGCAGTTGGTTAAAAAGTCCAGTATCCAGTTACATAATGAGTTGTTCAATCCAAGGATGCACATTTTCTGCAGGAGTGTGTTCAGCCTGATTGTATTAAAGGCTCAACTATAGTCAGTGAAGAGCAGTCTTGCATAGGTGTTTTTATGCTCCAGGTGTTCCAGGAGTATGTGGAGCACAGTAGTAAATGCATGCATCCTCTGCTGATCTGTTCTCCTGGTATGCAAACTGATTTTGGTTAAAAGCAGATGGTAAGGCCTTTTTTATGTGATTCATGACCAGCCGCTCTAGGCGTTTGCCAGGGATAGATGTGAGTGCCACAGGTCTGTAGTCATTCAGGCATGTGACACTGGCTTTTTTAGGGACAGGAATGATTATGTCTGCTTTGAAACATGCTGGGGCCCATGACTTGGAAAGTGACAGGTTGAAGATGGTGGTGCCAGCTCAGCCGCACAGTCCTTTAGCACCCAGCCCAGCAAAACGGCATAAAACAGGTTTAATTCCTCTCCTGGAGTAGAAGTACTACTCACAGAGGCAGATGTTGTTCCCTTGTAGTCCAATATTGCCCTAATTCCCTCCCACACCTGTCGTGAGTTTGTAGAGGTGTTAAAATATTCTTCATTCCACCTTTTGTAATCCAGTTTGGCAGACCTGATGCCCCTTCATGTAAGCACCCCTGTAGCCAGACCTAAAGGCTGCATCCCTGGCTTTAATCAGCATCCAAACCTCATGTGTCGTCCATGGTTTTTGGTTAGGAAAGACGTGGATCAGCTTCCAGGATTTAACCCTGTCTACACAGAAAATGATATAATCACTGTAGTGGTGTACTCATCAAGGGTCTGACATGTGAATAATTCCCGGTCTCTGAAAACATCCCAGTTTGTGTAGTGGAAGCAATCATGTAGCTCAGGGAGAGCATTTTTGGGCCATATTCTAACTGGCTTCACCATGTGCCCAGCAGTCTTCTTAATGGGTTTATACCAAGGATGGAGCATGAGTGAGATATGATCACTCAAACCCAAATGAGGATATGCCTGGACTTTGTAAGCATTAGTCACATTGGTATACACCTGGTCCAGTGTTTTATCTCCTCTAGTGCACAGTTCACATTACTATGGAATTTGTGGAATACATTCTTTAAGTCAGCATGATTAAAATCCCCCGCTGCTATTAAGAAACTGTCAGGGTGTGCAGCCAGGCTGTTATTAATGCTGTTGTGTAGCTGTGCTAGAGCCAGTTTAGTGTTAGCGTCTGGGGGGATATACACTGCACAAATATACATAAAACGGTCTACATTTAAGCACAATGAACTCCACATCAGGGCGACAGTGTCTTTCAAATGAAAAGAAAGAAGCATATTCTCTAGGGATTTTGGGATATCATTAAATACAGTTGTGATTTATAAGCGTGACTGCTGTTGTAAAACTAATTTCTTTGATGTCACACAATAAAGTTTTATGGTTTTGATTTTATTATTTTTATTATTAGCAGTACCCAGTAAAGCATGCAACACTATTACTACTGGTCATACTCAGGGTTCAAAGTGAGGGGGGGATGACACAGAGATTGTCCAGTGGGTTTGGGATGACATCCCCTGGTTGAAAAAAATTACAAAAAGCATCCCCTCTAAAACCACCATCCCCAATAGATTATGAATGGTATGTCGCCTAAGCTGTGCACAAGCATTTGTCATTTTTCGCGCATTTTTTAATGTTCTTTAAAATAGAAGACAACAGAAAGTAAAAATTTTCCTTGATAAGAATTTGAAGACATTCCCCTGAAAAAATGCTATTGTGCTGTATGGTGAATGTGAGGGACTGAAAGATGATAGCTCTTAGCGACTTACCAAAGCATTCACTGTGCGATAAAACCTATTAGAATGCAGTTAGAAATGAAAAAAAAAAAAAAAAACATAAATAAAATCAGTCAAGCATTGAAAGAAAAAAAAAATAACCGACCTATGAATGAGTTTTTAAAAAAAGTATTTTAGACTATTCAATGCAGTGCTGAATTAATTGTTTGTCGATAAATAATTTATTAAAACAAGGACTTGCTGCCACCTACTGGCAGTTTTATTGTGATATTTATTTTTCCATGCCAAGCCTAAACCAGCCAAGGTGCCAGCATAAAAACACATTCAGCTAAATATAATTTGATTATCAATATTGACCAAAATTCCTCCATTGCATACCCCAGAAAGAAAACAGCTTATAAATAATAGCTAAGTTAATAAAGCAAATTTCTCATTGAATATAAAATCTGTTTGAAAATGAGACCAAATTTAGTAATCATTGTGTAAAATTTGCTACAGGACTCCTGCACCACCAAAGAAATTGACAACACCGTCCGCCACTAAATTTATTTATTTTTATTTGTATTAACAGTTTGACCAATTTGACCAATACAATTTTACAGTTTATTGAGCATGATTATTAACAATGTGGAAATCACCTAGCACTTCCTACCAGCATTAGCAATAAATATCAACAAGTTATGTCCTATTTGTTTGTTTGTTTATTCATTCATTCATTTACTGATTTATCATCACCCCTTTAAATTTTGCTCTAGCTGAAATCCACACACCAGCATCCAGGAAGCAGATACACTTCCCAGGCCTGCACTCCTTCCACATTTCACAAGTTAATTGGAAGCACAATGTAAAGTGCGAGAGCCTTGTTAAGAGCAGAGGCTTGTTTGGGGAGTGGGGGTGTCCTCCAGCATGGGGCATCTAATGAGGTTATGGATTCCAGGTCTAATTGGGTGTAGCGGAAAGTAGCCCCACTTTCAACTTTGGCTTGGCTCTGGTCTGTTGTGCTGACTGCCTGTTGTTTCAGTCACACTGAATGCCCAGCCAGACAAGATGTGCTTCTCATGAATAGACAGAATGAGAAAGTCTATTGATCAGAGAGGTACACACCAAGGAACTTGATGCTCTTAAACTCTTTCTACTGCAGATTCGTTGATATATAATGGGGTGTGGCTGACCTCCTGTGTCCTCCTGTAGTCCACAATAATCTCTGTTTTTTCTGACATTGAGGCAGAGGCTGTTGTTTATATTGCACCATCGTGATAGTATTTTCACCTTATCTCTGTAGGCTGTCTCATCTCCATTTGTGATGAGACCAAGGATTGATGTGTCATCAGCAAACCTAAAGATGATATTGGAACTGTGTTTGGCAGTACAGTCGTGTGTAAACAGAGAGTATATAAGGGGGCTGAGAACGCAGCCCCGTGGGGTTCCTTTGCTCATGGTGGTTGTGGATGAGAAATGGTTACCAATTTTCAACACTTGGGATCTGCAAGTTAGAACATCCCTTATCCAGTTGTAGAGATGAGAGTTCAGTCCTAAGTTTCTGAGCTTTGTGATAAGTCTTTAATGAGCCGCTCAAAACACTTGATGATGATAGAGGTTAGTGCCACAGGCTGGTAGTCATTCAGGCAGGTGTTTGCACTTTGACGTTAAATCTGTGTATTTCGCGTCTGCACTGATAAGCTTGTGGGCATCTCCACTAATTGTCATCAGCAACAGCTGTCACTCATTACTCATCCACTATATATTGGCTTGTCTCGAGTCTTGTGTTTGTGAGATCGTTGTTTAATGTGGTTACCCTGTTCGTCGGCTTTAGTGTTGTCTGCATTGGATGTCTGTGTTTTCCCTAGAACCTCATCCACTCTCCGCACTTCCACTCAGCCACAAACTCTTACCTTCGGCTCTATTCCCCGCAGTTCCTGTGCAATCCTCTCCTGCTGCGTACTCACCGTCATCATCCAGACTACTCACCTTCTCTTCACCATCATCGTCAGAGAATTATGCGGGTGAGCCAACATTTTGCAGAACTTTTGTAACTAAGTGTTCAATGCATTTTGCCCTACAGCCCCACACCTTCGCTACTGAGGATTCAAAAGTAGCCTTCACACTCACGTTGTTATCCGGCAAGGCTGCCTTATGGGGGACGGCGGTGTGGGAGAACCAACATCCGTGTTGTGCCTCGTTCCACGCCCTCTCTGAGGAAATGAAGAGACTATTCGACCGGGCCGCAACTGGCAGGGAAGCCGCCCATCAACTCTCGGAACTCCGTCAAGGCTCTTCCTCAGTGACCAATTATTCCATCGAGTTCCGCACCCTGTCACGCCCTTTTGGACTCTGGAGCCGAAGGTAATTTAATTGATTCTTGATTCTGCGACCTTGCATTGATTACAGAGAGCTGAACAACATCACGATAAAGAATACCTATCCGTTACCACTCATGTCTTCAGCTTTCGAGAGGTTGCAGGGAGCATCCATATTCACAAAATTGGATTTACGCAATGTTTATCATTTGGTCCGCATCAGGAAGGGGGATGAATGGAAAACCACTTTTAATACCCATAGAAGGCACTTTGAATACTTGGTGATGCCTTTCAGGCTCTCCAACTCGCCCGGGGTTTTCCAAGCACTCGTGATTGATGTGTTGAGTGATATGATAGATCAGTTTATATATGTTCACCTGGATGACATACTGATTTTTTCTTCATCTCTCCAGGAACACGTTCAACACGTCAGACGAGTGCTCCAGAGGTTACTTGAGAATGGGCTTTTTGTCAAGGCGGAGAAATGCGTATTCTATGTTCCTGTCCTAGGGTATATCGTCTCGTCCGAGGGAATACGTATGGACCCTGACAAGGTTAAGGCTGTGGTAGATTGGCCATCTCCAGATTCCTGTAAGGCCCTACAGCGGTTTCTGGGGTTTGCCAATTTCTATCGGCGTTTCATACGTAATTTCAGCCAACTAGCATCACCTCTGACAGCCTTGACCTCTCCATTCAGGTGGTCGGACACAGCTGAGGCTCCATTCACTAATCTCAAGAACCGCTTCGTTTCGGTTCCCATCCTTGTGGCCCCTGATCCCACATGGCAGTTCGTGGTGGAGGTCGACGCATCAGAGTTGGGGGTAGGAGCAGTGTTGTCCCAAAGTGCTGCTTCGGACGATAAGGTACATCCTTGCGCATTTTTCTCACATCGAATATCTCCTGCCGAACGTAATTATGACAATAGAGAGTTGTTTGCTGTCAAATTATCATTAGAGGAATGGCATTACTGGTTGGAGGGTTCAGGGGTTCCCTTTATTGTTTGGACCGATCATAAGAATTTAGAGTACATTAGAACTGCCAAAAGACTCAATTTCCAGGCAGGCTCGGTGGGCACTTTTTTTCGGTCGTTTTGAGTTTAACTTATCGTACCGCCCGGGTTCCAAAAATGTCAAACCCGACTCTTTATCATGTCTTTTTGATCCCTCCGCCCATCCGGTGACTCCCGAGTGTATTTTACCTGAGAAATTAGTGGTCTCAGCACTCGTATGGGAGGTCGAGTCGAAGGTCAAGACGGCCTTACAAGGGGTAACGCCTCCGTCTGGTTGTCCACCGAACCGTTTATTTGTGCCGGAGGAGTTAAGGTCCGAAGTTGTCCAGTGGGGTCATTGTTCTAACGTAGCTTGTCACCCAGGGATAAGTAGAACTAATGTTTTAGTTAGACAATGATTCTGGTGGCCACATATGGCTCGCGACGTCCACGATTTTGTTTTGGCTTGCTCAGTTTGTGCCAGTGGTAAGTCATCTAACCGACCTCCTGATGGGCTTCTTCAACCGCTGTCTGTCCCTTCGAGACCCTGGTCCCACATCGCTCTAGATTTTGTTACCGCCCTCCTGCCCTCTAATGGACCGGTTCTCGAAGGCGGCACATTTCATTCCCTTGCCCAAATTACAGACAGCCAAGGAGACAGCGGTCACTGTCCTAGATCACATCTTTCGGCTTCATGGCCTCCCTGTAGACGTGGTTTCAGACAGGGGATCTCAGTTCATATCCAAATTTTTGAACGAGTTTTGTAAATTGTTAGGAGCGTCAGTTTGTCTTCGGGTTATCATCCCCAAAGCAACGGACAATCTGAGTGAGCCAACCAAGATTTAGAGAGGACGTTGCGATGTTTGGTCTCCAAGAATCCTTCTTCCTGGAGTCAACAACTCTCTATGGTGGAGTACACCCACAATTCGTTGCCAGTGTCAGCTACGGGCCTCTCTCCGTTTCAGTGTAGCATAGGGTACCAGCCACCAGCCTTTCACAGTCTGGAATCTGACCCACGCATTTGTCCAGAGGTGCCACCGCACCTGGAACAGAGCCCGCGAGACTCTGCTCCGGGTGAGGGAGCGCACTAAGGCCAAGGCCGATCGCCACCGGTCAAAGTCTCCCGTTTATGTCGTGGGTCAAAAGGTGTGGCTGTAAAGGTCATATCTAGCTGCTGATCCACCATATGGGCTGGATACGTACTGGATCCAGGTGACTTCAGTGACCATCTGATCTGGATATAGACTGGATCTGGTGGCTATGGTGATCTCATATTAAGAAAGAAACAGACTAATATTAGCATAGATCCCATTCTTCTAACAACATAGCAAATACAGTACATTTGGTATTATGGAAAGTGTTCCCGATTCCAGTTGTCCTAATTAGGGTGCAAGTGTGCTTATTAATACTACGGTGTCAAACTGTTATGTGTAGGTGTAATGCTCGTTAAGCGTAAAGGTAGTTTTGGTGAATGGTACAATATTTGTAGCGACAGACTAATTTAGTACATTCCTCTGATTAATATTCATAACCACTAGAAAGTCTCTGCTCCCTGTTGAGTCCAATAGTATTTTTTTTTTTTTTTTTGGGGGTTTTTTTATACTATGGGCGTCATGAGGGCACATAAACTGTTTGGTTACCAGTATTGTCCCAAATATGCACTTTTTGCATTAAACAGCAGAAGGGAAACTCATATAGGTTAAAAACAACAATTTTTTTTTTTTTGGTGAACTATTCCTCAAAAGCAGCCTAATATACAGTAGCTGTTGTTGCAATTTGTGTCAATAATGTAAATTAAACATTAGAAAGAAAATCACTCACTGCTTTGACCGAATCACTTTTGTAAAATAAATAAGAATGTATATTGAATTTATACAGTGAAGACTATTCAGTCTAAATGTAGTCTAGTCTATTAAATATTTCTTATTCAGTGCTTTAAGTGTTTGTAGGTCAATTTATTTGCTCCATTGTAATGAATGGCTGCATACTTGTCTTCAGTAAGTTTGTTTTTACATAGGCTAGTATTTGTAATTTTGTTATATTGGAATTGGTAACAAGAATTACGAAATTGCAATGCATTAAAAAAAAAAAAAGATTGCATAAAAGTAATATTTTATACTATTTATCATTATTGTGATGTGAGGCCCTGCAGTAAGTCATAGCCTTGGGACGCAATGAAGTCTTAATGTGGCCTTGGTGGATGTTGTATAGTTCTGTTCTGTCTTCTTGTCGTTTCTTGAGCTTGTTTCCTAGTGTGTTGCCACAGTTACCGGTTCAATTCATCTGTTTTGTTAATGATATAATTACTGTAGTTTCCTTTTTTTTTCCTGATGTATTTTGATTTGGAATATTTGTTCTGGTTTGGATTGATTACCTTATTTTGACTGCTTTCCTTTTTTACAGATTATGATTGTGGATTATTCTAAATTATAATGATTGCTAATCCTGTACTTTCAGCACCTTCCCATAATGTGGTACCTACACCGCACGTCCTGATTTTGCCAAGTTCTATGTGTTCCTAGGTCAACATATTTTGTTGACCCTGGAACAACATTTTACTCCAAAAATATATTCTTAACCATATCCCTACACCTAAACCTAACCTTAACCATGAGTAATCCCTAAAATCAGAGGATATGATAGATGAATGACACTGATGTACAAGCACCAAACACTGATTTTAAGCGTAAACTTCACAAAATCTATAAACTGGTTCTTCAAATCTGATTGGTTAATCACAATGTTGTTCCAGGGTCAACAACGATGTTGTCCCAGGAACATGTCTTACTTGGTAAAATCAGGTTCAGCTACCTACACCAGAGCCAGTTTACAACATGGCCTCCATGCCAGAGTCTCCAGCCATCATTGATGTCAAACCAGAGTCTTCAGCAATCAATATCCCTATGTAATCTTATAGTCGAATAATGGTCTAATGCAGTAGTTGCTCCTAACTGTAAATTTAGATGAGGCAGATTCTGGGTTGTAGTGCTAGTTTATGATAAACTCAAGAAAGGTTATAGTCTTTATAGTCTAAATCCGACAAAAACAAAGTTCATTATGTGTTCGTTTTGGGCGTTCAAAATGGCTTGCCACAACGGACTTTCCAGAAAAAAAAATTCTGTTCCAGCTCCAAAGCTTTGTACTACCATTGTACTACCATTGTTCAGTGATGTTTACGTCATAGGAGGTGTGAGCTGAGGTTCTGCCTTCTTTCAAGTGGAACTATTTTCTAGGTTCATTTTGTCTGTTGAAAACCTTGGAGGTGAGATCTCCATGGGTAAAAAATAAACACAGAAGAAAATCACTTTATACTAGCAAATTTTTAAGTTTTGATTTTGATGAAATGAGACACTGACACTGTTTTTCCTGTTTAATACTGCTGTTTGCTTTTAAAGAGCCAGTGAGATGAAAATTCTAAGCTTCCTATCACTGTTTATAAGTCCTGTACATTAGGTTTAAATCCATCCAAGGTTAAAAAACATTGTCATTTTGTCAAAATATCATTTTAAAATTGCTTCAATTCTCAGAGATCCCCAAACGGTTCGCGCAAAGCTGTTCAAAAGATTCTGTTTCCTTAAACCCCACCTTTTGGTAGCATACTGTGTTCTGATTGGTCAACTAACATAACCAGTTTGGATTGGTTGTTCCGCACACACCTCCACGGTAAACTATGCGTTAGCATCTGTTTGGGGTGAATTATGTCTTATTCCTCTCATCGCGAAGCAAACAGTAAAATAAAAAACTTGAACAGTCTCGCTGCTTTTTCTTCTGTGTGGGTGTATTCAAGCAGTGCGCTTCAGTTTGAATCAGAATAGCATGTTCAGCGCGGGGGCGTTGTCACATTAGAATGAAGGGAGACATGAAAAACAGACATCGCGTTGTTTTCATATGGATTACTTTATCACAGAATATCTGTTAGCAGCACTTGTTTAGTTTTAAAGTTGAAATGTCAAGCTTTCTATAGATATCTCTCTCATGTCTCTTCGTTGAGTATTCACGGAGTTACACTTCATTTTAATGACATGTTTGTACATGACGATCAGCACAAACAAAGGCTGCAGACAGCACACATACTGATAAGACGCTCGGGAGAAAACAGACACATAACTTCATAATCATACTTCGCGTTGTGATTCGGAGATGCTCGTTGTTCTAAATAAAGTTGGTAATGAACCATCTTTTATGGCCAAACGCTTTGAAAATCCCGCTGTACTCACCGAGATTAGAAAAGCAGTCATCAGTGAAATGTTGTGAACACAACAAAAGGGATTTGTTGTACTGCTCTGGTATTGTGGTGAAAATGAATTTTAGCCATTGGTTCTTCTGATCTTCATTCTTTGGCAGTGAAAATAAAACAAACGGTCTCTTCGACATGATGCTTTCACACCAAACAGAGCGTCTGTGTGGGGGGGGGGGTGGGGCAGGTCAGAGTTCAGTTTCTCCCAACACGGTAGGCGGAGATTATTATGCAAAGTGCTCCTAGTAACGTACATAGAGATGGGCAAAAGATTTGAAATCTATAACGACTCATTTCAGCGATTCAGAGTCGACTCCTTACTTTAGAAGCCAATAACTTTATAAATTGTGTACTATTTGGTTTAATTATTTGCACATTGTTTTCACAGATGGACAGCTACATCATACACTGTAATACAGGTAATTTTTGATTTCCCATCTGTGTGGCTCTTTAAGCAATATATTAAAGGGGTCATATGATGCGACTACAATTTTTCTTTACTCTTTGGAGAATTTCAAGCTCTTGGTGCATGAAGAAGAACTGTAAAGTTGCAAAGACTAAAGTATCAAATCCAAAGAGATATTCTTTATCAAAGTTAAAACTCTGCCACGCCCCCCTAAAACAGCTTGTTCTAACACTCCCCCCATGTCTACGTCACTATGTGGAAATATTTGCGTATTGCCACCCAAATGCTCACGCAAAGTAAGAAGGCGTGGTTTCAGTAAACATAGTTAGTGTTGAAGCAGCAATGTTAGTGAGATGCTGTGTATCTAGGTGAAAGTAAAAGCACTTTACTTGGCCTTCCGAATGAGATGCATTTAGAAATCTTTACGATTACTTACAGCAGAACAGCAACCCATTTTATGGACCTCAGTTTCATGAACCTAGGAGAGGAGGTAATTCCAACTTTGTATGTTTTGTATGAAGTATGTTTTGTTATTTGTATTTGCTATTGAATATTCCAGTGCAGAGTTGTGTGTGCCGTGTGTGTTTGTGTGAAGCTGAAATGCAGTTCTCTGTGTCCACCTGTGATTTAAAGGCTGTCGGGTGAGAAGCATTACACATGCAGTAGACAATTTCCATAGCGTGGGCTATTATACATCCTTCACGCTTCCTTTTATTGGCTGCTTATCGATATTGGTAAACACACATATTAGACTGGCATGCTGTGTGATATTGACATAGCCCAAAATGATTACAAAGCCATCAATCTTTGGATAAACAAACAGCATAGATTTAATCTACAACACTACATCATGTTGAGAAATTAGGCTGTCAGTCTGGGACATGCAAGAGTGTGTAGTTATACTCAGTTCTATTTTTAGATTAACTCCTCTTAAATGAGCCATTGCTCTTTGTCATTAACAGTGATCTGTTCATTACCAATATTATTCACTTGTGAGAGTTAAAAATAATTGACCTTTAAGGTAAAGTTTGACACACAAATCAGTTTGACACACAAATCAGTGGTGCTAATAAGTATTTGTGAGTAAAAGGTCAAATGTGACAAACCCTCATCCATTTATCGTCTAAATATTACAACAGACAGTGTATGGTCATTATGTCTCAGGTAGTTGCTCATGTTAATGAAATATAAAGTTTGTGCTGGAAGGAAAAAAAGAGTCAGAAGGAGAAACAAATGAAAGTGCAACAAAAAGCAGTAATTAAATACAGAAGTGCTATTAATGGAGCTGAATAAAAATTGGGGAAAAAGGTAAAAGCAGCTGTGAGTCACAGAGTGGTAAACATTAATGTCATTCAATATGGCAAACCGACAACAGTGTTTTTCCTTTGAACATGGTGAGCAAGTAGAGATTTGTGGGGCCTAAACATGATTAATGCAATAAAGGAATATAATTGTATTATTATTATTATTATTATTATTATTATTATTATATTTTTTCAGTTTCTTCTTGCACAATTAGGCTTAATCTTCTGGTTTTCAAAGAAATCTAAATATAATATACATCAATCCAGCATGGTCTCATTTTTTAAACATAGGTATTAATACATAACAAATATATTTTTAAACAGTAAATCAATAAACACATTTTTGTATATATTTAATAATGCTGAAATGTACAATTCGGACATATTACAACTTTTATAAAGTAAAACTGCTAAGTATTTACAGCTAAAAAGAACATAATACATTTATAAACAGTTTTTCATCATCAAGATATTTGTATCAATGCATTTTTATAATTTTATCGATAAGCGATTTAGATTTGTTGACCTCTTAAATTACCCCTTAACCTATCCCGCTATTATAAGTCCACAAGACCGAAAATGCACTGAAGTGTGCTATTTGGGACAGGGCCTGTGACGAAGCAGGCAAGAGTCAATAAACATTTGATTTTCCTGCTGTAAAACCTGTCATAAAATTTCTTGAAGCAGCAACTTTTTAATTTTAAATGAGGCTGTCAGCACATATATTGCTGCTTATGGTCGCTGCTGGAGATGGAGTTGAAGATCGCTGAATAAAGGCTTGAGTTTGGGACTGGTTCTCGCAATCGTGTGGATTCTGAAGATTTGGATTGTGGGTAAAAATCAGCTGTGGTGGGTAATGTTGTATATTTATTTTTATTCTTTTTAACTTTTATTTACTTATACTTTCATTCATTTTTATATTAAATTATTTATTTATTCATGCATTTATTTATTTATTATATATATATATATATATATATATATATATATATATATATATATATTTTTTTTTTTTTTTTTTCATATTTGCAAGAAGTGATCTAAAACATCATTCAGTAAGGTTTTAGAGCTTTATAAATGAAAAAATCCCGGTGGAATTTGTCTTTGTTTAGGATGTTCACAATTATAAGTCAATCATTAAATAACCTGACTATAATGAAATAAAACGAGCATCCTACGAAGTCACTTTCTCAAGTTTCCTGTAGAAACTTCACTTTGTCATCGAATATTTGCAGCAGATTAACTCAAAAGATGGCCCCTATTACACTGATCTCAAATAAGCAAGTTTTCTTATCATTTTCTTTCTCAGTTATTATTCCTGACAGACTAAAAGGAAAATGCATCCTGCCTCGAGCTAAAAAAAAAAACAAAACCTTCATCCATTCATTAAAAGAGGTTTAGCCAGGTCAGTTTGACCAGTTGAGTGTATTGAGTGAGTGAAATCATATGTAAGGTGTGGATGTTCTTAAAGAGGGATTAATTAAAGACTGGGGTCTACGGCAAACAGACTAAGTATACATTATTTTAGTTGGTTTCACGAAATTACCAACTTGGTAAATTTACATAGATTACTTACCTCCTGAGCTGACCCTAAATATACACATAAAACAAATTAGTTATAATGGGGGAAAAGGACATACGTAGAGAAATCACTTCCTATCAGATTCTATAGTGTGGAGAGAGGATAGTCTCCCTAGCATTCAATTTCCGTAAATCAGAAGGCAATTAACTTCTGAACTATTTACATAATGCAAATGAGTTCATTAATTTGAGTAGCTGATTTGTATTGCTACTTCAGCAATTGTTTCTAAACCTGTGAGAGGTTTTGGCAATCATAATCTATGTGGAGAAAAGTGAGGTGAAATGATAATTTAGAAGACACTGTCAATATGAAGAACCAAAGTCGGGAGATAACACTGCAAACACCACCCTAGTGAGTCCTTTGTGAAGAGGATATCCATGTTTGAGCGTGTGTGTGTGTGGGTGTGTGTGTGTGTGTGTGTGTGTGTGTGTGTGTGAGTGTGAGTGAGTGTGTGTGTGTGTGTGTGTGTGTATTACGGACCAACAAGCACAGACAAAAACTTGAAAATGTAATTGTGATTATATAGTCTCTAAAAAGGTGGAGTGTGTAAATAATGGGTCCAGAAGGTTAAACAGTTCATAACACTTTTTCCCGGTTTGCAAATTAGTACATTTCCAAACACAAGTTTAGGTTTACAAAATCAAAGTCTTTTCACTACAAATATTATAAACCTCAGGATCAGGATCCCTGTCTTTGTGAAAAGTAAAAGCTGGAAGTGCATAAGACCCTTTGATACCCTTCAGGTGAATTCAGATGGACTGAGAAGAGTCCCAATTACAGGATCTGGGATTGTTAAGGTCTCCTTTTTATTAATGAGCATGGGCAGAAAAAAAAAAAGAAAAACGCTTGATATGGACCAAACATATTTAAGAAAGCAGGGTTTTAGACAAACTGGAGACCAATAAATTATATTTGCTTTGCTTACTTAAGGCAAATGTATTTATTATGCTTTGTGGATAAATATTTTGAATAAATTATCAATACTTTTTGCATTAAATTACACTAAATTTTGTAATTTATGTGTTTTTTTTTTTTAAATGGCTTTTTTTTTTTTTACCCAGAGCTTTTTTACACTCAGCCTGCACTACATAATGTGACTCAGAGGGTGAAAATAGTAATTTCCTCTAATTTTCCAGAATGAAAACAATGTGTCATTTCTGATAAATAAAGTGAGCATAGGAAATGTTTGGCAAACTATTTAGTTGATGGTAATGTTTCATCACTCCTGCTCTTTGTGTGTCCAGTCATGCTTTGAAAGAAAAATAAAATGAATAAATAAATAATAAAACAAAGCCTAATGGCTGTTTAAATATATTTCAAAAAAAGTCTCCCTCACTGTCAATAAAAATGTTCCCTGGTTGTTGTTGTTGTTTTTTGACAGCAAATCCATTTTAAAAAAAAAAAGAAAAAACTATAACCGTATTGCATGCTTCCGTGCCCTGAGAGAGCACTGGATTTAGAGAATGAGGATGCTAAATTAATATAGACATCAAAACTTCTCAAAGCTAGATGATTATTTCATCATTTAATTCCTGCAGCCAAACAACCATACAAATGAATCATTGAAGATAACCTAAATATTATATCAATACGCAATTTTAAAGAATCATGAATAATAGCTTGCATACAAAATAAGTTTGCATGCAGTCAGAGGAAAGAAAGAGAGAAAGGAAATCTCCTGTCTGTTCAAAGTTTCCCCCAGCATTATTATGTTGCAGACCCATAATGCACAAGCCAAAATCCAAACCATTCATTTATATTTTGCAAGACTTTCTTCCCTTGAGAAGAAACAACATGGGAGCAGAATTAAACATTCCAGGATATTTAATGAATGAACACAGGCAGCATCGTCAAAGAGCTGACTGTGTGTGCTCCACTCCCAAACAAATTAAGTGTATCCTTGTCCATGATCTTTAAAATGCAGCAGGAGATTGAGGTGGCAAGTCCTCAATCTCTTCTGTATCAATGCTACATAAACCTGCAGAATCAGGCTCTCACTTAGTGCTTTTTTTTTTTTTTTTTTTTTTTGCACCCCATATATTTTTGTGATTCTGGGACAGACATACAACAGGAAATGTCAGACTGACACACACAGAGCACTTGCAGAAGCTAACACTATTTGTTTCAAATGTGCTTCTTAGTCTCGCCTGTAATGCCTAGCCTTTCAATTGGATTGATTTCACATGTGCTTCAGGACTATGAGGCACTGGACTGAACAAAATGAAGCGAACACAGAGAGAGAGAAAGCAAAACTGCACGAGAGGAGAGACTGCAAAATTCACGCAAAAGAGAGTCACAGTATTCTGTCTCAGTTTGTTCTGTTTCTTCATACTACAGATTAGAAACTGTGATAGTGTAATGGCATGTCTTTTTTCTGCCACTTGAAGGAGTGATAGGTCCGGCAGCTCGCTGGTGTCACCACTATAAAGTAAAAAAAAAAGAACAGTGATCCGCAAATCTGGCTCACTAGATCCACTTTCCTGCAGAGTTTTGCCCTAACCCTAATCAAACACATGTGAATTTGCTAATCAGTGTCTTCAGAGTCATGAGAAAATCACAGGTAGGTTTGTTTGATTAGGGTTGGAGCTAAACTCAGAAAGAAATTGGATCTCATGAGTCAGATTTGAGGATCACTGATATAGGGTAAATTGACCATTAAAAAAAAAAAAAAAATCCTCTCTTCTTCTGTCATTAAGGACATTATGACCAGTGCCATATCCACTGTGATTGTGTTTTTGTAATTTTTTTATTTTATTTTATATATTATATGTTATAATAAAATATGACAAGATAATGTATTAGACATTTACAGTCTACTATTACCTCATCCTCTCAGTAAGTTTCTCAATCACAGGCCCTAGCTTGACTCCTTAGGCATGCCAATGGGGCAAGTCAAAGGGATCATCGGATGCTACATTTTACAAGTTGTTTGAACTGAAAGGTGTTTTGGCAGTGAGTGTACACAACCACATTATAATGATAAAAATCCACCAAGGTTTTTTTTTTTTTATTAGCTACTAAAATCTTTACACCTTTCTCAAATTGAGGTGATCTCAGGTATGTTCACGCTAATCATTCATGATCCAGCTTCTTTTTTTAAAACAGATCTTTGCAGATCACTTTTCTTAAAGAGCCACACAGATGGGAAATCAAAAATTACCTGTATGACAGTGTATGATGTAGCTGTCCATCAGTGTAAACAATGTGCAAATAATTAAACCAAAAAGTACACGATTTATAAAGTTATTGGCTTCTAAAGTAAGGAGTCGACTCTGAATCGCTGAAACGAGTCGTTGTAGATTTCAAATCTTTTGCCCATCTCTATGTACGTCACTAGGAGCACTTTGCATAATAATCTCCGCCTACCGTCTTGGGAGAAACAGAACTCTGACCTGCCCCCCCACCCCCCCCCCCCCCCCCCCACACACAGACGCTCTATTTGGTGTGAGAGCATCATGTCGAGGAGACCGTTTGTTTTATTTTCACTGCCAAAGAATGAAGATCAGAAGAAACAATAGCTAAAATTCATTTTCACCACAATACCAGAGCAGTACAACAAATCCCTTTTGTTGTGTTCACAACATTTCACTGATGACTGCTTTTCTAATCTCGGTGAGTACAGCAGGATTTTCAAAGCGTTTGGCCATAAAAGATGGTTCATTAGCAACTTTATTTAGAACAACGAGCATCTCCGAATCACAACGCGAAGTATGATTATGAAGTTATGTGTCTGTTTTCTCCCGAGCGTCTTATCAGTATGTGTGCTCTCTGCAGCCTTTGTTTGTGCTGATCGTCATGTACAAACACGTCATTAAAATGAAGTGTAACTCCGTGAATACTCAACGAAGAGACATGAGAGAGATATCTATAGAAAGCTTGACATGTCTACTTTAAGACTAAATGAGTGCTGCCGAAAACAGATATACTGTGATAAAGTAATCCATATGAAAACCATGCGATGTCTCACGTCTCCCTTCGTTATATCCAATGTGACCACGCCCCCGCGCTGAACATGCTATTCAGATGCAAACTGAAGCGCGCGGCTTGAATACACCCACACAGAAGAAAAAGCAGCGAGACTGTTCAAGTTTTTTATTTTACTGTTTGCTTCACGATGAGAGGAATAAGACATAATTCACCCCAAACAGATGCTAACGCATCGTTTACCGTGGAGGTGTGTGCGGAACAACCAATCCAAACTGGTTATGTTAGTTGACCACTCAGAACACAGTATGCTACCAAAAGGTGGGGTTTAAGGAAACTGAATCTTTTGAACAGCTTCGCGTGAAGCGTTTGGGGATCTCTGAGAATTGAGGTAATTTTAAAATGATATTTTGACAAAATGACAATGTTTTTTAACCTTGGATGGATTTAAACCTAATGTACAGGACTTATACACAGTGATAGGAAGCTTAGAATTTTCATCTTACTGGCTCTTTAAAGTGTTAATTTACAAGATTCACGATGGATGATGCTAAAGTAAACATTTTCTTTGATAGTGGCTCAGAAGAGAGGGGCGGGGTCAGCAGAGCTCATTAACATTTTAAGAAAAATGCTACAAAATGGCTTGGGTAAAAATAAATGTGTTTTTTACACTACCACTGATACATTTTAACCAAACTATGTTACAGATTTGTTTATTTTATGGGCATCCTATGACCCCTTTAATATTATTAATCAAAGTGTATAAATTATAAATATCATTAATTAATGTATTTGAATAAAATATATTTAAAATTAAATTATGAAGAATTAATAGTTTATATAATACTATAAACACAATTCACTGGAAAAAGTGTTTCATTAATATTTAACAGATGTCCCTATCCATTAATCATTTCTGATCTTGTTTGCTTTTTAGAACAACTTCACCATGTTTGTTTTAGGTATCCCTGGAAAACTGCTACATTAAAATGTAAACAATCAATTCAAGCTTAAGTTTACAGATAATAAAATAATTGAAAACATAAGTATAAACTGTCAGACTTAAGGTGTATGTGACACATGGCATTCTAAAAATCTAAAATATTTTCTGTCAAGTGAAGATGTTCCTATAGCAGCAAACACCTTTCAGAGCCACATGACAGATACAAACAAAGGTGGAATAACGGGAGCTCTGTTGTTATTTATGTATCTCTTCTGAGACATAAAATCTTGAGGTAAATGGTGTACTACTAGCCTACTAGCTAGATTTGCTAGATAATGATAGCACAATACACACTCTATAGTTGTAGTTGTAACTTGAAATGCTTAATTTCCTTAAGTTTCGGTGTGACAGCTGACATACCTGCAATGTGTTGAACAGCATTTACAGTAATCCAGGGAGGTTCTTGAAAGCTGAAAAATCACATTGTCCTCTGTCATTTGTAAAGCTCTTTGTTAATATCAATGGCTTCCAGCCCAGCACCAGATGTAAATAAGCATCGTGAGGAAAACTTGCGGTACCCGCACACTTTATAATGTGACTTATATTATACCCTAATAAGATACTGTGGTCAATCTAGCTGTGCCTGGAATAGAGAGATTAGGCTAACAAGAAGGAATGTCTTGAAATTTATTATTATTATTATTTATTTTCACTTTTTTTTTGTACTTCTGCTTTAATATCCGTATTATTTATTGTGTCTTTAGAAGTGGTGTGTTACTATATTTTCCTTTAAAGATCACCTTTCAATTCATTGTTTTATGTAGATGAGTTGCAGCTGGATTTGTAAAAAAAAAAAAAAAAAAAAAAGACAAAATAAAGCATATACTCTTTCTAAATACCTGAATTGCTTTTCATTTGTTTAATTTAGCAATTTAAAGATCTAATTTCCAAGAAGTAGAAAAAAAAAAAGATGAGTTCTTATAGGGGACATCCCATGCACACCTCATGAACTTGACATTGGCAGGCGGAAGCCTATGAGGTAAGCAAATGAGTGACTACACATATTAAAGGGCAGCTGTAGGACACAACATCCTCTTTTTTGTCTTAGATGAAATGGCATGATGCCGAAGCATGGCGCAGAGATGCAGCGTCTCATTCCCTATTCTCAGGGAACCATGGTTACATGCGTAACCGGAGACGTTCCCTTTCGAAAGGGATCTCTACACTGCATCCTCTAGAGGCCGCTTTGGGAACGGTATACCAATGCCGCCATGCTGAGGGATAAGTGCCTAGGTAACTGTTTCCCCAAATCAGGACTTGGCGTAGGCATTACAGCAGGCTCAAGCTCCAATCATCATAGAACAACTCACCCGCCAAGTCTGTAGCTCTAAGAGTGGAGGTCTCAGCATAATGACTCTCTAAACCGAGAGGACACCTACCTACACTCAACACCAGAGGCAGGTAGTGAGGCTCAAGTAAAGAGCCTACTACTTGTGTTCCTGCCTAAGCGGAGCTCTGGGGAGTGGAAGCTTCAGCAAAAAAAACTCTCTAAAATGAGGGGAAACTTACAAAGGTCAACCCTGGCAGGGGAGCTCTTAAGAGTGGAGGTCTCAGCAAAACAACTCTCTAAAGCGAGAGGAGACCTGGCTACACTAGCGCTAAAGATAGTTAGCGAGGCTCCCCAAAGAGGAGCCTACCTACCAATAGTACTGTCCAAGCAGAGCTATGGAGAGTGGAGGCTTCAGCAGAATGACTCTTAAATGAGAGGAAATCTACAAACTCAATACTAGTTTGAGCTCTTAAGAGTGGAGGCCTCAGCATAACGACTCTCTAAAACGAGAGGAGACCTGGCCATACTCACCATCAAAGGCAGTTAGTGAGTCTCAAAATAGAAGAGCCTACACTCCTCTACTGCCTAGGCAGAGCTCTGGGGAACGGAGGCTTCAGCAGAATGACTCTCTTAAGCAAGATAAAACCTATCAACGCTAAACCCTGGCAGGGGAGCTCTTAAGAGTGGAGGTCTCAGCAAAACTACTCTCTGAAGCGAGAGGAGAACTAACTACACTGGCAAATACAGTTAGCAAGGCTCATTAAAAGGGAGCCTGCATACCAAACTGTCTAAGTGGAGCTCAGGGAAGCAGAATATACAGTAAAATGAGGAAGCCACAAAACTCTCACCCCACAAAAACTTTTGAAACCTGGTTCCCGACCGCAGACTGGATTCTCATCATTGGTCAGGCCTCAGGGTCCCTGTTAGCTAGGAGGTTTGGGGGGGGTAACTAGGTACTAGTACCAGCCCCAGATGCCTTATTCCCCATGCATTGTCTAGGCAGGAACTGTCCCTTTTAGCACCTTCCTTAAATTTCTACACTCACGTCTCCTCTGCAACCGGCTCGGAGGAGGAGGAGGGCCTCAAGTAGCCACACTAACCACCTGGCCCTGTATCTGACCCAAAGACCAGGATGGGCCAGGTCCCTCCTCGAGCTTGGGCACAGACATAAACCAACGTGGTATAAAAGATTTATATGCTGCAGAGCGCGCCTTTGCCTCCCTGAACTTACAGAGGACTGTCTCAACGGATTTGCCGAATAATTCAGAGGGCAAAACAAGTGTATCGAGAAGAAAACATTATTCTTTCTCCCCGATGTCCACCAAGTTCACCCACAGGTGCCTCTCCATGGCCACCATTGCCGGCATTGACCTACCAATCATGGCAGATGTCTGCTAGGTGGCCCTGAGAGCCAGGTCTGTGGTGCGGCGCAACTCCGCTACCGCCTCAGGGGAGAGCCCCTGACCCTGGTCTAGGTCCTTCAGCAAATCAGCCTGGTACGCTTGCAGTACAGCCATTGTATGCAAGGCAGCACCCCCCTGACCTGCTGTTGCGTATGCCCTACCATTCAGGTGAGATGTTTATTTATATGGCCTGGATGGCAGGGCTGAAGCCTTCAACGTAGATTTCACCACATCTGAGAGATAGCTCACAAGCTTCTCTTCAATAGGGGGCATCGACTCATATCCATGGTCTCGCATACCTTCAATTTTAGCATGACTAGTACGCTGACACTGATGGATACGAGCTGAATATGGTTTGTACCAAGCCTTCTCGATCTCATTATGAAGATCAGAAAGAATGGGAGGCTCACGGCGACTGGATGATTATGTCCAGAAAGAAACTGCTCATCAAGCTTGCTCTGAGTGGCTTCCTCTGTGTCATGCTTCCACTGCAGATCTAACCTAGCAGTAGCACACTCCATAATCTCCAGCAGTTCCACATATGCAGGGCAGGCTGGCTGAGAAAGCTCAGAAAGCGAATGCGGGAGATTAACCCCACCCTCAAACTCGTGTGCATCATCCTGTGTCATATAGCGTGCACACGGACCTGCACACTTCCTAAAATGCCTAAGGTTAGACATTCCCCCTTTACGTACCACTCACACTTCAGAACAAAACGAACAAATTTGCTTACATCATAGGCTTCCGCCTGCCAATGTCAAGTTCATTGTCGTTATTTCATTCATACTTCAGACACCGGCCACACTAACATCGTTCCAAAAGCGCCCCCTAGAGGACACAGCGTGGAATTCCCTTTCGAAAGGGAACTGAATTGGTCAGTGATAGAATAAAAACAATATTGTACATTTAAAGGCAACCTCCAGAACCTCATCAACCTCATCAACCTCATAACCTCTATCTGTGTTTTATAAAAAATAATAAATATGACATATCCAAGTTTACACTCCCCTTCAAAGGTTTTAGCTCAGAGATTTAAAAGAAAAGAAAAGTTTAAAATTTACTGACTAAACGTTTGAACGACAGTATACATGAATATTGTTTCTGCTAAAATTATTGAGTACTATTAATTACAGCAGCCAGCACAATATTTCTTAAAAGTTTCTTTAAAATAGTTTCCTGTGATGAGATATTGATTCTTAAATAACTATGATGCTCCAAACCTTATCTGCCCTATTTTGGCTGACATCACCTGACGTAAGTAATAAAGCAGAGGCATATGTGAAGTCATAAAAGAAGTCTCACAAGTTAAATGTCTTGATGTTTTATTTACTGACAGTGCATTTCCAGTTTGAGAAAATGAAATAGTCATACTCATATTTTTAAACACAGATGCTCAGAACACTCAGAAAGCCACCATTTCACATGGGCTGATAAGCAGAATTGTAGTGTGACAGGAAACAAAAAGTCATTGGGCCCATGGGAAATCACAGGCATGTCAGAGATGCCTCATACCACATCCAGAAGAGAGTGAAATCATAAAGATGTCTGGAGTTAGGCCTTAATTCAGTATATGAGAGAACAGAGAGGGCAAATGACACATGACCTATACATATTGAAAACTGCTGGTGCATTTAACAGTCATCTCTCACTGCGACAGATTATAAATGTGATGATGTTCGAGGGAATGCGTGTTTTTGTGTAGTTTGCACACACACACGTAAACACCACAAGTGACTGGAAAGATTAGGTTGGGTTTTAAAAGTCATGTCTGTTTCTTCCAGATCTTAAGCATGCCAGACATTTGGTTGGAATGTTGTATTTTTCAATGTGTTTGTTATCGCCTTAATGTCTCAGTTGTGTCTTAGCTCACCAATACATTTCTGACAACTACATTGTTGTTTGGCAATGATTAAATACAAATTGCAAACACATATGAATACACACACGCGCATGTACAAGAACACACACTCCTTCAGATTAAATGAAAAGACAGAGGTCTGCGGCACTTAAAATTTAAGAGTACTTTCATCTCTACACTAATGATAATAATAGTGATTATAACTCTCGACTGTGGCTTCTCTTGATTTTTAATTACAGACTCTTTTCCCGTTTAAACAACATAGAGGGGAATGAGGCAGAGTGTGAGCCATATTAAACAGCACTGGGGAGGAGTGTGAGGTGCTGGGATCTCAGTGGGCATATTATAGGACATGAACTCACATGCACTGGTAAACAAGAGCACTCACATTACTGCTGCACAGATGCTAGTGGAGAAAAGCACACAAACATACATTTTTAAAGTCACAGTCTTTATTTTCAAATTAATACATACATAAATGAATGTACAAATGAACAAATACATTAATAAATAAATTCAATTAATAGTAGTTCTGGAAATTATGTTTAAGATTATTTAGACTCATGTTTCACCAGTACACCAAGCTCTCCCTCAACAGACAGCAAGCCAGACATCCCAGTCACTGGAATACTAATAACTTGCACCTGTTCCCCAACATCACCCTCATCAGAGCACTGCATAAGCATATACTACAGTTCATTCTATATCTGGCCTTGTCAATGGACACAAACCTGTGCTTTCTCCAGCAATCTCCAGTAACTCCAGAAGTATTCCTTACTGTTATCACATCATCTTGTCTGTTCCCTTTTGTTATGTGCTGCTCTGATTCCCTGCAAAGACATCACTATAATTATAGTAATCCCATCATTAAACTGTTTCATCTAATCTGATACTCATCAAGTCAAGTCGAGTCAACTCTGCTTTATTGTCAATTCTTCCACATGAGAATCGAAACTGCGTTACTCTCAGACCCCCGGTGCATACAGATAACATTAACAGTAAAGCCTAAAAATCTAGATCAAATATAAAATGTAGAGACAACTATACAATAAGGGAATGTAATAAAGACATATAATAAAATTACAAATAAAGTTAAATAAAGCAGCCCAGGGCACATGGCTGATAGAGTGCACATCAGTGAAGTGAACAAACAGTGCAGATAAAAGATTTTTAGTGCAAAAAAGAAGCTTATTCAATCTGATTAAATTGACAAAGGGCTCAAGAGCAGTTATTTTATTTAACTGACTGATGAGGTAGTAGAATGACGTTAGTTCCATGGTGAATGAGGTAGTGAGCAGACCAATGCTGCACAAAGTGACTGGTGCATGTCATCATATATTAGTGGGGCTGAGAGGGTAGTAGTTCAGTGGTGCCTGGGGCAGAAGGGGGGGGGGGCAAGTATGGGAGTGAGTTCAGCTTGCTTACAGCCTGATAGATGAAGCTGTCCTTCAGTCTGCTGGTCCTGGCCTGGAGACTCTGCAGTCTCCTCCCTGATGGCAGCAGACTGAATAATCTGTGTGATGGGTGTGTTGTATCACCTGCAATGCAGAGAGACGGGTTCTGTAAATGTCCTGGAGGGAGGGGAGAGAGACACCAATGATCTTCTCAGCTGCTCTCACTATGCATTGCAGAGTCTTTCGGCAGGACGCGTTGCAGGCGCCATACCACACAGTGATGCAGCTCGACAGGATGCTCTCGATGGTGCCTCTGTTGAAGGTGTACATGATGGGGAGCGGGGCTCTAGCTCTTCTCAGTTTGCGGAGGAAGTAGAGACACTGCTGTGATTTATTGGCCAGTGCTGCAGTGTTTTCAGTCCAGGAGAGTTCCTCTGTGATGTGCACACCCAGGAACTTGGTGCTGCTCACTCTCTCCACAGTCGCACGGTTGATGGTCAGAGGAACGTGCTGAGTGTGTGCTCTCCTGAAGTCAACAACAATCTCCTTCGTCTTCTCCACATTCAGAGAGAGGTTGTTGTCACTGCACCATCTGGCCAGCAGCTCACCTCGCTCCTGTGGTTTGTCTCATCTTTGTTGCTAATGAGACCCAGGACAAAAAATGGGACACATTATCCATGTATTTTCCAGAATATCTGTGAGAAAGGCTTGACTGTCTCCAAAGTCTTCCTCTCTCTGTCTACTTTCATAGATTCAGGGTCAGCCTGCAATTTCATTGCACTTTACCACTTCCTTTTTCTCTAGAAAAGCCCTGTGAATCCTTACACAAGATCCACTCATTAACAGGTTTGTTGTACTACTTGTTATTGTGTGGGTCCATTAAGACTGTAAGTGTACTGTTTGCACATCAAAGACATCATTCTCCTGGTTCTGGAGAAGTCTACTGTGGACATCGACTTGATGTTGCCCATGGCTCGTTAAAGATTTGCCAGTAGTATCCTGGTCTACCGGAGACATCCTGAAGTTCTCAACTGCTTTTCTTCATTCTTTTCATCCAAGTCTACCGTATTGTAAAAAACACCATAACCATTGAATGCCCAGTCAGCTTCATGGCTGATTTCCCTCCCTCCAATGGTTGTATTTGCATCTTGATCAGAGTAAATTTATTCACCAAAGCATGTCATCTAATTCCCCTCTGGGGTCTTCCTACTCCCTTGGAGAATGCAGATATTTCACAACTATGGCCTCCCAGAAGATGTAGAATCTGATCATTGCCTACAGTTTATCTCCTGGGTATGGAAAGCTTCTTCTTGCTCCATCAGCATCAGAACTCATGGAACTGAGTCCAATTTCCGACCTCCACTATTTCTCTCAACAGAGGAGCCTAATTTTAAAGTGGTTGAGCCCTGGTTCTGCATGAGTGAGAGGGTCTGGGATGCTGCAAACTACTACCTGCTGCAGTCAAAGAACCATACCAGAAGAGCCCAACCAATGTCAGGAGATGGAGCCACCATTCTTAAATAACATGAACAGCTTAAATTTCAGATGAAAATTAATTAAGTGAATATTATATTCATTGATGCATTCACATCCTCTGGGGAATATTGTATTTAAGAGTTTGAAGTCATATTTCACAATCATATGTGTTCAAGTCACTTTGGTTGGAGCAAGATGGCAAGATGCCCTTTATAAAAAAAAAAAGATGACTGTCTGAAAAGACTGTAAAAAAAAGCTTTTTTTTATGTAAAGGGGTCATATGATGCGATTTCAATTTGTCCTTTCTCTTTGTAGTGTTACAAGCTCTTAGTGCATAATGAAGATCTGTAAATTTGCAAGGACTAAAGTCTCAGATCCAAAGAGATATTATCTATAAAAGTTAAATATGGGTTACAATGGTGTTTCATGTATTCAGAGTTGTTCACAGTGTTAAAGAGTTGGATTCTCATGCTAAACATGGCCAAAGTTTAAAAAAATTATTTAGTATCTATTTATAAAAATAATCTTACTTTCGGGTTGACACAAGTTTCGGACGTTTTTTTTTTTTTTTTTGATCGTGGATTTAAGACAAAGATGACAAAGATGAGAGTGGAACTCCTTATATGAGCATTCATCTCGGAAAAAAGCACGTCCGCACACATGATGACCGGAGGAGAGCGAGACCACGCACATCAACGTGCTTCCTCGGGAGATCGTCGGAAGCGCTGTATAGGATCCCAGTTTTCATCTAAAATATCTTAAATTGTGTTCTGAAGATGAACAAGGCTTTTATGGGTTCAGAACGACATGGTACCCCCATTAATAACACAATTTTCATTTTGGGGTGGAGTATCCATTTAACTTTTGGAAATGCTATGTTTTGAATCTTTATCTATTATATTTTAAATGTATCATGCTATAGTATTTTATACTTGCAACTTTTTTATTGTAAATTTTAATAATAAGAACAATTATAATAATAATAATGCTGGTACAGATGCTGCATCTTTTGCATCCATTTTTTTTTCTCACTGACATGCTTAGAATTCAGAAACATTGGGCTTCAAGAAAGTTTCACTACAAATTTTCCACTCATAATTATGACTGTGATGGCATTAATATGTGTTGAGAAAGGGAAGGGAAGGGAAGGGAAGGGAAGGGAAGGGAAGGGAAGGGAAGGGAAGGGAAGGGAAGGGAAGGGAAGGGAAGGGAAGGGAAGGGAAGGGAAGGGAAGGAAAGGAAAGGAAAGGAAAGGAAAGGAAAGGAAAGGAAAGGAAAGGAAAGGAAAGGAAAGGAAAGGAAAGGAAAGGAAAGGACGTGTGGCCAAGTATTGTGTCCCATACTTGGAATTTGTGCTCTGCATTTAATCCATCCAAGTGCACACACAGTAGTGAACACACACACGCAGAGCAGTGGGCAGCCAATGCAGCAGTGCCCAGGGAGCAGTTAGGGGTACAGTGCCTTGCTCAAGAGTCTCACCTCAGTCATGGTATTGAGGGTAGAGATAATGCTGAACAATTACTCCCCCCACCTACAATCCCTGCTGCACCTGAGACTCAAACCCATGCCTTTCGGGTTAGAAGTCTGACACTCTATCCATTAGGCCACAACTGCACCAGAACATGTACTGTAAATACAGTGTTACTGACATTACTTGAAAACACCATATGTGTTTTTGTGCATTAAATTATGAGATTGCACACTGTCTGGTGCAAACAGAATTTTAAATGTGAAATGCATTTTTATTTTTTTTCTGGTTTATTTTTTCTCTTTCTTCTTGTTAACTAACACCCATGCACACACAACACGGCTGCTTACCTTTCACATAAAATGTCTGTAAAAGCCCAACAACCTTGACAGAAAGAAAGAGAGCTCACTTACTGTAAAGTATCTGGTTTCCACAGTATTGAATTAAATAGGGAACTGAGACACAACAGAGGTTACAGTAAGTTCTCAGCCTACCACAGACCACATTCTTTGCTGCAGTCATTATGGTGTCAGACTTCACTATAACAAAGCCAAACATAATGGACATCCAACCGAGTGTTCATTCAAGGTCAAGTTATATGGAGCATGTCATATAACAATCAGTGTTACGGAACACATTTAATGCTCAGAAAACTTGAAAAACAAAAGCATATATAGATTTTATTCTGCCATTTTTTCATGTAGAGAAAACATAGTCTCATCACTGATATGTTGTTGCATTTAGACATTCTGAATTTTAAGAAAACACACAATAAATATTTAAAATGGTCTGTGTTTATCTTTGTTCTGATTTTAATAGTTTAATACATACTATTTATTAAATACTTCACCCTAAAAATGAATTTTTTGTCATTAATCACTTACCCCCGTTCCAAACCCGTAAAAGCCTTGTTTGTCTTCAGAACACAATTTAAGATATTTTGTATGAAAACCGGGAGGCTTGTGACTGTCCAATTCACTGCCAAGTAAAATACACTGTCAAAGTCCAGAAAAGTATAAAATACGTAGTCAGAATAGTCCATCTGCCATCAGTGGTTCAACCGTAACATTATGAAGTGTCAAGAATACTTTTTGTACATTAAGAAAACAAAAATAAAGATTTTTCTTTATTCAACAATTTGTCTCCTCTTTGTCTCTCCACATCACCGTACTGCCATTTTGGAGATTATGAGCTGAACGCAAACTGCATACACTATTCTATGTCAGCTGTAACACAAGGATACATTTTCTACTTTTATTTAAGCTTTGATTTGAACAAAACAGAGCCTTGTGGTGCGGCTGACACAGAAGAGCATACGCTGCCTGCGTTCAGCTCATATTCCCCAAAATGGTGCTTTGGTGATGTGGAGAGACAAAGAGGAGATTAATTGTTGAATAAAGTTCTTCATGTACAAAAGGTATTATTGTTGCTTCATTGCTTCATAATAAAAGTTATTTCATAATAATAATAATAAACATTTTATTAGCTATTAAATTTTTAAATCCAGTTTCAAGTGTAGTTTATCACATTACGTACTAACAATCTGTTTGGCCACTTAAAAGTTATTTAATTAGACATATCTGTAGGAATTATATTGTAACAGTTCAGCACTTCACTAAAAGATTCAATGCATACACCCACATATTAACAAATGCTCTACATATTTCCATGCACTATAACAGATTTGCTTGTATATATTTTGCTAGCTATACGCAATCAATTTTTTTAGTCTTCCATGTGAAACTGAACCGATTAATAACATAGCCATCACTCTATGATTCCTCAAGCCAGATTACTTTTGCGTAGAGCTCAGTGATAGCTTCATTTAAATTCAAAGTCATTTGACTGCATATTGTGACAATGCACAAAAGAGCAGCTCTGGCCTCAGCAAACTGTAAAACACGATAGACAAAAGGTTTGACGGGCCTCTGGAGCATCACAGAAGTATGGGTAATTGGTCTCTGTTCCTTTCGCCTCAGCCCAATTATGTCCTCATGCTCTCACAGGTATGCAAACACACACACACACACACACATTATACTATTCTACCCAGTCATCTAAATGAGGCTTCAGACCTGCCATGCATAAAATCATGGTTTTGATGGTGGTCAGTTAATCCAGGTCTAAAGACACTCTTGAACTGGACATAAAAATAGGCATACTCCAATAGAATTGAATCTCCCTAATATTAATGACAAAAATACTAAACTTCTTAATGTGGTTTGCCTTTAAATTATTGATTTATTTGTGTGTTTCTTTTTACATATAAAATGAGCAATTTTGGTAAATATACTAGTCATTATTATAATCAATAATAATATATCAAAAAGGAAATGTATTCATCTAAGACTCCCAATATACTGTATATGTAAAAGAACATTGTCTAGGTCAAAACTATAGATTTTTATTTTATACCAAAATGTTATTAGAATATTAAGTAAAGATACAATACATACAAAATGGACCTTTGTGATTAACCCTTTTGTCTCCAGGGTCACATACACTGATCAAAATTATAAACGCAACACTTTTGTTTATGCCCCCATTTTTCATGAGCTGAACTCTATGATCACAAATCTGTCTAAATCTGTGTTAGTGAGCACTTCTCCTTTGCCGAGATAATCCATCCACCTCAGGTGTGGCACATCAAAAAGCTGATTAGACAGCATGATTATTGCACAGGTGTGCCTTAGGCTGCCAACAATAAAAGGCCACTCGAAAATGTGCAGTTTTATAACAGCACAATGCTACAGATGCTACAAGGTTTGAGGGAGAGTGCAATTGGCATGCTGACTGCAGGATTGTCCACCAAAGCTGTTGCCCGTGAATTGAATGTTCATTTGACATGTCACCCATTGAGCATGTTTGGGATGCTCTGGATTGGCGTATACAACAGCGTGTTCCAGTTTCTGCCAATATCTAGCAACTTCGCACAGCCTTTGAAGAGTAGTGGACCATCGTTCCACAGGCCACAATCAACAACCTGATCAATTCTATGCGAAGGAGATTTTATTGTGGCAGCCTATGGCACACCTGTGCAATAATCTTGCTGTCTGTTCATTCCCTTGATATGCCACACTTGTAAGGTGGATTGATTATCTTGGCAAAGGAGAAGTGGTCACTAACACAGATTTAGACAGATTTGTGAACAATATTTGAGAGAAAAGGGCCTTTTTGTACGTAGAAAAAGTCTTAGATCTTTGAGTTCAGATCATGAAAAAATGGGGGCAAAAACATAAGTGTTGCATTTATAATTTTGTTCAGTGTATATAAAGAAAAACATATTTAACAATTTAAGTATTTATACTGCTTCTTACTGCAGATTTGCTCTTAACAAGCACAACTCAAACTGCCATAATCACTATTGCTTCTTATCAGACAAATGTGCATCAAAGCAGAAACGCAAAAGGATCACCAGCCACCTAATGGCCTTCAGCCATCATTTTATAATGGTGCAAGTGAAGCTATAACATTAATTGACTTGAGCTCCATTTACTCATGAAGCTCAATTAATTTCTGCTGATTGGAGATGGCATTCTACATGCCGTGCCGTTGATCAATGCATTTTAGCATTGACTGTTGATATGCTCTCCATCAGCGCTCTGAGGATGGTTGGAGGGGAGTCTCATGGGATTGGATGTGGGTAATGTTGTTTAATTACTATGAGCAAAATACAATACAAATACTTTGTTACCTTACTTAAGTATTAATTTTGGGTATCTATACTTTACTGGTGTAATTATTTTTCAGCCGACTTTTTACTTCTACTCCTTACATTTTCACGCAATTATCTGTACTTTCTACTCCTTACATTTTAAAAATAGGTTCGTTACTGCTATTTCATTTCAGCTTGTTTTCATTCTGGCTTGTCAACATACAAAAATGAAATAAAATAAAAATATATCCAGATAAATCGCACAAAGTGAATTTGATTGTGGTTGGATGAGAAGTATAAACATATACCATTCTGACACCCTACTGGTTTGTACGCGAGCCATCACACCTGCACATGACACAAATCATCACACTCCAGCAAGGACATAGCCAATGTTGGGTTTGTTTATCAAAAAATATATTTCTTAAAAGTTATTATTTCTCAATTACTGGCTCATTTATCAAATGGGTGCTTTCTCTCCGTCCTCCGCAAATTAAGCTACTGTAGATAGTTTGTTTGAATAAATTAGCGTTTGTGATTGACAATGCGATTGACAATGGTGTGATAAGTAGGTTATACCAACTTTGTAACTCGTTATCCACCAACACTGGACTTTTTTTTTTTTTTTTTTTATAAATACTTGCATTCATTTTGACAGCACTAATTTTTATTGTAAATAGACAACCATGCAAGCGTAATTGTTAATAAGCCTGTCCTGGGTACACCATATACATATACATATATATTCCATTAAAGGTTATTGATGACATGCCTCTGAACTTTGACTTTTTCCACCATTACAATACTTATAGGCAACTAGTCATCATATCTCTAGTAATTTGTATTTGCATTGTACTAAAGTGCGTTCATTTTCAATGGGCATATAAGCAGCTGAAACCGGTAGCCTAGTGCATCCCAAATTTTTCAACATGTACATTTTAGTATAACATTATAGTCATTATGGCCAATGGCCTTTAGAAAAATGTTTTTTGAGGAGATGGGGTAATGCACAATAGGCCCCTGTGGCGCGGCCTATGCTTTTGTTCTTAATGGCATTTCCCCCCCTTACATTACTTTTACTCTTTAAGTCGTTTTAAAACCAGTACTTTTACACTTTTACGTGAGTAAAAAGCTTGAGTTGATACTTCAACTTCTGCAAAAGTCTTTTTAAACCCTAGTATCTATACTTCTACTTGAGTTATGAATGTGAATACTTTTGACACCAGTGACTATGAGAAGAGTGACATATTGTTGATAAAGTTACAATGAGAAAAGGTATGATGATTGTGATGAACCATGAATCATCAAGTGTTTTAGTACACACTTTAAATTATAAAAATAAATATACAATAATTTAATTCAATTAAAAATGATATGGGATTATAGGATTTCTGTTCCTTTCTTCTAGTTTTTTATTTGGTTACTTTTACTCATAAGGATATCCCATTTCTTCTTTCTTTAATTTCCATCATTTTGCACCCAAAAGACCCACTTTAATGATTCTGGACACATACCCAATTCTGTTCCATTTACACATGGGGCTACAACCATAGAAGTAAACATGTTTGTCATTAATAAACAGCTAAATCAAAGAACTGAAGTGCACTGAAAAGGATGCAAAAAGCGACAGGGTGCCTTGCAACTAGGGATATGCAGCTCCTTTAAAGTTCCTCCAATACATATTAATTTGCATGTGCAGAAAATAGGCATTTATTGCTAACTTTTTCATACTAAGGACAAGGTCAAATCTTTAAAGTCATGTTTCATTCATTGTTTTTCTATTTAAATTTAGCATTAATTCTGGGGCAATGTTGTCACGAAAGGTCAGTGTTTAGAAAAGTTCAGTATCTGTAAAGTAAAGTAATAAAACATAAAGTGTCTATAAAACTGATTTAATAAAAGTAGGTCCATTGGTCCACTAACAACAAGTACTGGCTTCGCCAATAAATTTAATTAACATTTTCCAGGGAAATTTGAATCATTTTAAGGCCATTATTTTACTATACTATTTGCTTGAAAGCGGTATATGTTTACTTTCTAGAGTTTAGGTATTTGAATACAGAGAGTGATCTCCCATCTTTTGTAAACAGAATTCTAATTCAGTATAATTCATGCATTACCATATTAATGAAATCTGCTAATTAAAACTCTTTAGCCTTGGTAGGTAGGGAAAACAAGGTAAATACAGAGAGTTTGAGAAGAAGTGATGCATGTGGTTCTTTCTATGTTGCATGTAGATTCCAGCCCACTCTTCATCTTGTAAACTTTTGGACATTAGAATAAAGACCAATTGGTATTCTTAAAACATAATCAGTGTTTTTTCGGTGAGGTGAGGTGAGTATTTGAGGTATAGATTTGTATTCCTTACTGCACAGGCATTTGCTTTAAAAGCATCTAAGCAAGATTACCACACTCTTGCTTAATATGTCACAGAGAAATTCTGTCTTTCCTCTTCAATGCGCTGTCTGTTCTATTGATTTTTCATTTAGGAGATCAACCAAGTATCTTTACACACTCGTCCTGCACCGCATCATAGAAAAATTGGCCCGGAGGCTGTGGAGGGAGAGATGGATGCAGAGAGAAAGAAAGAGAGTGAGTTTAATGATGTTTTCACCCACTGTGTACATTTAGCTGCTGACATTGTTATCCCTATGAACAACACTCCATCTATCCCCCATGACGTCTGTCATTGGCTCTTGCTCTGCCTAGCATTCTCTCATCATTAAGGACTAGAGATACACCGTCATACCTGTGAGTCTTTCTATGAGATCTTCCTCTTCACCATGTTATAAACTTGTGGAATCTTTGTGAGAGAACAAACCATCCATATTTACTGCATGTTATTATTAGAATAATCCAGCTTCTCGGCTTGAGAATTCCAACATACGGATGTTCTAATTGGCTTCTGAGAGTAACATTTCTGACTCTAAATCTTACTACTGAAGCTTTCTAGTTACATCTACCACATTCAGCTCTTGGGATTGGTCTGATGCACGTTTGAATTACCAAAACAATATTCAGATTTCAACCTTTTAAAATACAATTAAGCATACTATATGGATTTCTACATGAATCCAATGGCTCTAAATTATCAATAAAATTAAAATTAAAAAAAAAAAAAAATGTGCATCTGTCCTCTGTCCTCCTTTTATTTAGTTGTTCTATTTTTATTTTAAAAATTTCACAAATTTGCATTCCAGGTCATGAACAATCTGATATTCAGATTCACAAATATGTGTAAATGAGTGTAATGTGAGATGGGCGCCTCCATGCTTGTTCACGCTACAGTTCAGAGTTCTGTCAGCCAGATTTACAGCCATGAATTCATCAGTTTCTCCTGAAATACAAGTAATTAATGGCCGGTTAACTGGATGAAGAATAGAGTGAATTTTATAGTTACCATGTGATATGAATAAAACACATCTGCAAATTAAATTTGAATGGATTGTTATTGTTGCTTCCATAGACGTGTGTGTATTTTTCAAACTCTAAATGTATTGTTTTACTAGTTCTTATGTGTATTTAAATGGGTCTGAAACCTATAATATATATATATACTCCCAGGGACACAGAAATAAGAATCCCATATGTGGGACCATACCATTCAAATTGTTTTATATATATATATATATATAGAGAGAGAGAGAGAGAGAGAGAGAGAGAGAGAGAGAGAGAGAGAGAGAGAGAGAGACTGAAGTAGTCTAAGTCTTTAGTTCTGTTTAATTGTGATGATGTGATGATAAAAGTGATGATTTTTGCTCCCATTTAACAAAAACCCACCAATTCACCATCTCAACAAATTAGAATATGATGACATGCCAGCTAATCAACTCAAAACACCTGCAAAGGTTTCCTAAGCCTTCAGAATGGCCTCTGGTTGGCAATGAAGTGCCAATAAGCTGACTATTCACAGAGTGCTGTATCCAAGCATGTTAACAGGAAGTTGAGTGGAAGAAAAAGTGAGATGGAAAAGGATGCACAACCAACCAAGAGAACTGCAGCCGTATGAGGATTGTCAAGCAAACTGGATTCAAGAATTTGAGTGAAATTCACAAGGAATGCACTGAGGCTGGGGTCAAGGCATACAGAGCCACCACACACAGACGTGTCAAGGAATTTGGCTACAGTTGTCGTATTCCTCTTGTTAAGCAACTCCTGTAGCAAAGACAATGTCGGAGGCATTTTACTGTTGCCATTGGTCAAAAGTCCTTTTTTTTCAGATAATAGCAAGCTTTGTAATTCATTTGAAAACCAAGGTCCTAGAGTCTGGAGGAAGGGTGGAGAAGCTCATAGTCCAAGTTGCTTGATTAAGTTTTCACAGTCTGCGATGATTTGGGGTACAATGTCATCTGCTGGTGTTGGTCCATTGTGTTTTATGAAAACCACTGCACCCGTTTACCAAGAAATCTTGGAGAACTTCATGCTTCCTTCTGCTGACCAGTTTTTTGAAGATGCTGATTTCATTTTCCAGCAGGATTTGGCACCTGCAAACACTGCCAAAAGCACCAAAAGTTGGCTAAATGGCCATGGTGTTGGCGTGCTTGACTGGCCAGCAGACTCAACAGACCTGAACTCCTTAGAGAATCAATGGCGTATTGTCAACAGGAAAATGAGAAACAAGAGAAAAAAAAAATGCAGATGAGCTGAAGGCCATTGTCAAGAAACCTGGGCTTCCATGCCACCTCAGCAGTGCCACAAACTGATCACCTCCATGCCATGCTGAATTGAGTCAGTAATTAAAGCAAAATGAGCCCCTACCAAGTATTGAGTACATGTGCAGTAAATGAACATACTTTCCAGAAGGCCAACAGTTCACTAAATGTTTTTATTATTGTTGGTTTTATGAAGTATTCTAATTTGTTGAGATTGTGAATTGGTGGGTTTTTGTTAAATGTGAGCCGAAATCATCCCAATTAAATGAACCAAAGACTTAAACTACTTAAGTCTGTGTGCAGTGAAGTGAAATAGTAATAATACATCATTTATATTATTAATTAGTGGACCTATATTTGTTTGTATCAAAAGATGAATAGTGTATTTCAAATAGTCTGTGATTTATGAAGGAAAATATAAATCATTTTGGTCACACTTTATTTTAGGGTCCAATTCTCACTATTAAATAACCATTAACTATGACGTTTGCCTCAATTAACTCCTTATTTGCTGCTTATTAATATTTTATAAGGTAGTTGTTAAGTTTAGGGTATTGGGTAGGATTATGGATGTCATGCATTATATGTACTTTATAAGCACTAATAAACAGCTAATATGTTAATAATAGACATGCTAATAAGCAACTAGTTATTAGTTTGAATTGGACCCTATACAAAAGTGTTACCATCATTTTATAGTTGTCCCCAGTCTCCCCTATTCTGACTGATTTAAGTATAATTAATAGTTAAGTAATTAGAAAATAATATATAATAAACAGCAAAACAGAATGAACAGAACATTTATGCTGAAGCTCTGATAATCTTAAGTTCTGAATCATACTCCACATGTGTTGTACTGTGAATATAGTTACTGTACTTTAAATGAAGGACTGCATAGTCTTAAATAGTGCAGTACTATTTATACATGGCCCTGGAAATAGATTTACAAGACAAAGCATTCTACAATTTATACATCTGACAAAATGTAATCAGTAAGTGTGACCTCTGCCGATCCGTATTCATCAGAACTGCCCACACTGTGCTGATTTCCTATGATTTATAAGCCTGTGCCAAGGATGCCAGGCTCTGGCCTGACACCACTCTGATCAAATATTCATCGCACTGCTGAGGAGACCACACATAGTGCCTGTATCCATCCTTCCAGTTCAGCTTTTCCTGTTTCTTATTTACGATAAATGTCTTGTGCCTAAATAAGAATAGCAGGTCTTGATTTGGTCCAGCAACAGCAGTGGCACAGTGTCGGTGGCTTAGCTGGAAGATTGCCATACCCAAGGGTCTGCTAACACCATATAATCATGCGTGTAAATTGGACTGCATGAGGTGAGGGGAGAAATTATCACTTCTAATTGTGTGGTGAAAAAAAAAAAAAAAAAAAGCTCCCAGGGCTAACCAACGCTTGTGTTAGTTTTAAACAAAAGATTCTGTGAAGAAAAGGTAGCACTTTTCAGTATTAGATCAGATTAGAATGACTAAAATGACTGAAGATCCGGAAACTATCCAATGAGTTGGTGTTATTCACATTAAACTGGACAATTTTTAATTCTATGTTTGCTCATTGATTGTTTTAAATCAATGCAAAATTGATACCTAGGTCCACCCCACATGTTTTCTCTATCTAGTGTCTTCTTGATTTGTTCTCTGTGAATTTCATGTATTTACACTCTTGTAATTAGGAAGCACTGTGTCACATCTTTCATCTGTCAGATTAATGGTCTTGTCTTGAGTAAATGATTGAATTGGCTGACTTGAAGCGCAAGAAAATAAAATGTCAGAGAATTGGTGAAGACACACAAGACTTTAATTATTGTGCAGTCAGCACAGCCGCTGCACAGTGTTGTAACCATTAGGCTAAATTAATGACTTTTAAAGCTGTGTAAAGGAATCAGAAGATTGAGCTAATATTTTACTATGCATATGTGGGATTATATGATGATTATTTTCCCCAGACTTATACTCATAAACATAAACACGCTATTAATTAACTTTTTGTCAGTTGCCGAATGAAAATATTGACCTTATACCTGGAGGCAAACTATTATATAAATAAATGGTGTAAAATTCTAAAATGGAATAATAATAAAAAAATAATAATAATTTGTGATCTCATATACATATATATTTTTTTTTTTACAATTCTTAGAAAAGTTACAAGCTATTTTATTTACTGTATCCACCAAAGCCAAATTTAGCATTTGGTGCTTGGCAGGTGTTAATTTTGGAGCCAGCTAACAATTCTTAGACTTAATGAATCTTAATATGGACAAAGGAAAGTGGTTTACTGAAAATAATGAATGTACAAGGCATGTTTGAAACACAGCTACATTTAAACACATACATGAATGCAGTATAGATGTCCATGCTTTGTCAGCCATCATCTTCTTCCATCTCTTGTCACATTCTTGGCAAGATTTCCTGCTGCCATTAATGACATTTATATATTACACAATCACAGCAGCACAGAGTCTGGTGAGAAAGGATAGGCAGTGCCAATAGCATTTGAGAGGCAGCACTGAAGGAGAAGAGGGTGATTAATATGCTTCTAACCATACGTGGGGGGGGGGGGGGGTTTGGGGGCGACTTGGTGAAAAAATCTTATGCAATATGCAAGAAGACAACAACATACCATCAATTCATCATCCATCTCCTGCTAGGACGTACAAGTGTATTTATGCTCTGTGATCTGGCCTTCTGGGAAGGTTGAGAGATGCGCTAAGAGTTGGGCCAGTCTGATTACCACTCAGCATAGGGTATAAAAGATTCATGCATGCACAGATGTACTCACATAACAGCCAGAGGGGTGTGACTTGACAATAAGAAAAACATTTGTATAGCTGTTTATATCCCTGACTAATCATCTAATGCAGCTGCTGTCCTCCTCATTCTGATGTCCAGTGGCGTAGCAGTCATTGTTTCTAATGACTGGACTAACGAAAATGTTTTTTTTTTTTTTTTTTTTTTTTTTTTTTTTTTTTTTTTTTTTGTAACTGTGTAAACTACTGTTTAAAAATAAGATATTTAAAATGTTTATATTTATTTATTTATTTTTATTCAGCAAAGAGATGAAATGTATTAAAAATAACAGTGAATGCACTTATTATGTTACAAAATATTGATACTGATTTAAATAAATTCTGTTTATTTTTAACTATATTCATAGAAAAAGTTCCACAAAAATATGAGGCAGCACAGCAGCTTTCAGCAATAAGAAACGTTTCTTGAGTAGCAAATAAGCATATTAGAATGAATTCAGAAGGATCATGTGACATTGAAGTCTGGAGTAATGATGCTGAAAATGCAGCTTTTTCCTCACTGGAATAAATTACATTGTAAAGTCTATTCAAATGGAAAACATGGATTTCAGATTGTAATATCAGTTCACAATATTTATGTTTTTACTGTATTTTTGCTCATATAAATGAAGCACTGGTGAGCAGATAAAACTGCTCTCAAAAAATGTAAAATAATAATTGTGTAATTTCATTACCACAAAGATAAGGCCATCTCATTGTGTAAATGTTTATGTGTAACAACACATAAAAAAATATATTAAAATATACTGTTCTGGGCATGTTGCACATTTCTCAATATTCTGCTCAATATTTTCTCAATATTCTCTAATCGCTTTCTCCACTTTGATGTCAATCCTAAAATCCACAATGTATCAGAACACTTGAAATGTTGACCTTGCACATGAATTCATGATACAATGAATCATTGTACTTTTTTTTTTTTCATTCGTTGCCAGCTAATGGTGAGGGAAAATTGCTGCACTTTAACTAGAATTAAATAGAAATAAGTAAACACAATTTGTACATAAAATGTAATGATGCAACATAATTTGGTGCTTTTATAAGTGTTACAAAAAAAATTGCAATGAACTACTTTTAAAAGTTCCCCAACACTGATCTGGGGGGACATGAAATTTCAAACTTAATTTTACTTTATTGGAGAGAATTATCTCTTGCTGAATACCTCACCTTCAGATTGTTCTTATGCCCCTGGAGATATGCTGAACTTAATACACCTTCACCACTGCTGGAAAAAGAACCACAAAAAGAAAGAAAGAAAAAAAAAACTATAGGCTAATACATGCTGACATTAAGGTTTTTGCTGTTGTTGTTTGTTTGTTTGTTTTCAACTATTGTGTACTCTTCACTGATCAATATGTAAGTAAATAGAGATTAACATGCACCAATGTCTTCTTCTTCTTCTTCTTCTTCTTCTTCTTCTTCTTCTTCTTCTTCTTCGAAGAGCCAGTTCTGTAAAACAGCATTTTCACTTAAATTTATCAAGTAGCTCACTCCAAAGGTCAGCCTAATTAGCTTGCAGCTCTAGTTCAAAAGAGCAGTTCAATTGCTCAATTAAGCCTGAATGCAATGTGAAGAAAGGGAATTTAGCCTTCATACTACAGACAAATAGAATTTAGGATATAAAGTTGTTTTCTCAGGCTAATCTTATTCTTGCAGAATTTCTAACCATCTTCAAAGTTATAATCAGGTTTGGATAGTGCATGATCAGCATGGAAAGAGTACCAAAGGATTTTCTCATTCAGGGTGAAATTCAGTAGAAATAGATCATAGGCTAGCGATAATGGAAGAGTTATGTAACATAGTGTTAGCATCATGGCATGCACTGATGAATGATCAGAATCATGATTTTTTATTATTACTTCAAACCAAACTTTAATGTTAGATTTCTCCTAATATAGAAGGGATACATTTTTGGGTTACTTGTCAACCTGTTTTTAACGATGAAAGTTATCTGAGACAAGAATTTGCAGAACACAACATTTATATAATTTTTTAACAAATTAATATTTTTTAAATAAATGTTATGAAAAAAAAAATCAAATATTATATGTAAATTGAATGCATTTAGTTAATTTAGTTGAAAAAAATTATAATTAACAGAATCCGGTTTATTTTTTTTTATTTTTTTTTTTTTTGACTGGGATTATGTTCATTATTCAGTGTTTCAGCTAAACTGTCATGCATTCTATATCATGTAATAGGTGAAAGAAAGAAAAAAAAACATCACATTTAAATATTTATCCATATGTAATTTAATGACAATTTTTTTTTTTTTTATTATATGTCAGAACTCTCCAGGTGGGATGTGGATAATAATCACACACTGATGTTCATATTAAAGTCCAAATTAATAAGAGCATACATGTTTCATTAAAGGTTTTCATATTGTTTTCAAAACTTTAGGTGTTTTTCAGTAGATGTTCATTGAGTTTGAAAATCTTTTAAAGGGGGGGTGAAATGCTCGTTTTCACTCAATATCCTGTTAATCTTGAGTACCTATAGAGTAGTACTGCATCCTTCATAACTCCAAAAAGTCTTTAGTTTTATTATATTTATAAGAGAAAGATAGTCTGTACCATTTTTTCCTGGAAAAACCAGAGCGACTGGAGGCGTGATGTGTGGGCGGAGCTAAAGAATCATGAGCGGGCGTAAGCTTTTGCGTTGAGAGCGTTTGGAAGCTGTGACATTACTGTGAGTTAAAAAACATCATCCAAAACAAACCATGGCTATCAGATTCAGCGTATATTTATGATCCAGAATCAGATCCAGAGGCTGAAATTTAACAAGAACAGCAGCAGCAACGACTACAGCAGGACATCTCTAAATAGTATGTATTGAAACTGTATATATTTGCTTAGCGGTTTTGGAAAATGACTAAGTTCCACTTTATGTCGTCTTTTTTTTTTTTTTTTTTTTTTTTTTTAAGGTGTACATGTGGAAAGTGCAGTTTGATGACAACATTTCATGTTGTTTACTTGATGTGCTTACGCGGCGATAGCTAAGTTAACAACACAGAGATATTTGAAGCAGGTTTACTCACCGCATGTGGTTCCAACACACGACCGTGACCCTTTTTCATTGGGACTGCATTATCCTTAAGAAATGAACTATATGCAAATCCGGCGTCAAACTGGGCCTTTTTTGTAAAACAAGCATCTTCGAAATGCAGGGAACAAACAAAAACACTTGCACAACTCCGTTGATGCTCTGTAAAAATAAACTCCATCCACTGGTCCTTAATGATGTTTTTTTTTTTTTGGTAATCTGTGCAGGGTTGTCTTGCACTGGCAACCAAAAACACACTTCTTTTGTGACATTTCGTTCTCGCTCTGATCAGTGAATGTCTCTGCTCTGCTCTACGCGAGTGCGCGCTCTTCCCTTAGGACCCATATAAGACCATACTCGAAAAAAACTTTCCGAAACTTGTGACAAACCGTAAGGAGAATTTTGGGAACAAAAATACTCCTTCAAACGTACAACTTAATTTTTAAAACTTTGTCCATGTTTAGCATGGGAATCCAACTCTTTAAGAGTGTTAAAAACTCAGTATGCATGAAATAGCATTTAACCCCCCCCCCCCCCCCCCCCAATATCATTATCATTTTAACCTGCATGCTGTTGTTGACAGATAGTGTACCTATTCCATTGCTTCTTGTGAAATACATTGTCCCTAGTGAGGATCCTACATACCGAATTCTGTAGTGTTATTGTTCTTGGGTTTACCCATAAATATACCCATGTTAAGAAGACCCCAGTGACACATTAGTCACTCTATTAGGGCTACTGCAGCACTGTTGGTAAACCAAATTTGTTCACACATCAACACAATGCTGTAACAGTGGAATTAATAATAATGTGCAGTGGAAGAACCTCATCATCAGTTTAACCTTTGCAGAGAGGACAACATCATTTGGAAACCACTTTCCCCTTCATTAGAGTCATTTCGAACTAATAATAAGCACTCTAGCTGTTTGGCTTCTTTCACATCAGGCCTGATATGCATGACTCTCCTTGGCCACAAGTGGTGAAGGAAGGTGTTTCTTCTGTTTCTGCAGTTTGCTGTGGAGTTAATCCAGTGTGTGCGTTTTAACTCAACAGCTTCTGTTACTTTTGTTCTACTGTTCTACTGAATGCAATAGCCCAAAAGACCATCAGTGATCATATTCAGATTAGAAAACAAGAGTTAGATCACCCAAAAAATTATAATTGTATCATTAGCTCAAGCAGGCATGTGTGACGCATGAGAACCAGTTAGCTTTGGAGCTTTGGTAAGTTTGTTTTTAAACATCAAGAAAGCATGGTTGAGCTTCTGCTTATTTGAGGTGATCTGTGTATTTTAATAGATCAATGTGAATAAAACCTAAACTAAATCTGTTTGCCTTTTTAAAAGACTTGGACTTAATCTGATTACTTTTACAATGTTCTAATAAATTTTCTGAAGCTTTGAATTTTGGTGGAATGAACTCTGAATTGAAAGAGAGAGAAAAAAATATGACACGATATTGAAAATATCTTTATTTGAGTTTTGAAAATGATTTAAAAACAAATGAGTTTACACAAGAGTGAACTATGCCTTTATTGATCCTGTCATAAAGCTTAACATTGCTCATCAGTGATTTAAATGTTTACTTTTGAGTGAAATATTTCAAGTCAAGTCAAGTCTGGTTGGGAGTCCTCCTCAGGTCGGGAGGGAGTTCAGCTTCCTGGCAGCCTGATGAATGAAGCTGTCCTTCAATCTGGTGGTCCTGGACTGGAGACTCCGCAGTCTCCTCCCTAAAGGTAGCAGACTGAAGAAGCTGTGTGATGGGTGGATTTATGGGTGAGACAGGTTCCATAAATGTCCTGGAGGGAGGGGGAGAGAGACACCAACAATCTTTTCAGCTGCTCTCACTATACATTGAAGAGTCTTCCGGTAGGGCGCATTGCAATTGCCATATCACACAGTGATGTAACCACAGTGATGGTGCCTCTGCAGAAGGTGCACATGATGAGGGCCGGGGCTCTGGCTCTTCTCGGTTTGTGGGGGAAGTAGAGACACTCCTGTGCTTTCTTGGCCAGTGCTACAGTTTTGTCAGTCCAGGAGTGGTCCTCTGTGATATGCACACCCAGGAACTTGGTGATGCTCACTCTTTCCACAGTCACACCGTTGATTGTCAGAGGAGCATGTTGAGTGTGCATTCTCCTGAAGTCAACAACAATCTCCTTCATCTACTCCATGTTCAGAGGAGCATGTTGAATGTGCATTCTACTGAAGTCAACAACAATCTCCTTCATCTTCTTCATGATCAGAGAGAGACTGTTGTCACTGCACCACCCAGCCAGGCAGCTCACCTCACTCCTGTAGTTTGTCTCATCTCTGTTGCTAATGAAACCCACCACAGCCTCCCATTGTTTTTTCTCCATTCTGTCACTGATGGAGTTTTGGTTCCTTGCCACTGTCGCCTGTCGTTGACTTGATTGCAAATGAATGCACAGATACTATTTAAACTGAATTGAGTTGCATGATGACATCACTGAATTCAATGATGAACTTTGACTGTCTTTTTGCATTTTTGACCCACCTATTTTCCTAATTAATGTTTTTCAGTTGTTTTGACACAATCTGTTTTGTTTAAAGCGCTATATAAATAAAATAAAGTAGACAGTCGTGTCATCCGCAAACTTAATAAAGAGGCTGGAGTTATGTGGATGGTGTGCAGTTGTGGGTCAGCAGCGTGAAGAGGAGGGGGCTCAGCACACATCCTTGGGGGGCCACAGTGTTCAGTTTGATGGCGCTGGATGTGTTGCTGCTGACCCATACTGCCTGAGGTATTCCATTCAGAAAGTCTAACAGCCAGTTGCACAACGAAGTGTTGCGCCCCAGCTGGACCAGTTTGTTAATGAGCTGTTGAGGGATGATTGTGTTGAATGCTGAACTGAAATCTATGAACAGCATTCTTACGTATGAGACTTTTTTAGACGTGTGAGTACTGAGTGGAGGGTACTGGCGATGGCATCATCGGTTGAGCGGTTGGACTGATATGCAAACTGGAAAGGGTCCAGGGAGCCGGGGAATGCAGACTTGATGTGGTTCATAACTAGCCATTCAAAGCACTTCATGATAATAGGGATAAGTGCAAATGGATGGTAATCGTTGAAGTGGAGACTACTTCGGGACTGGAATGATGGTGGTACCTTTGAAGCATGAGGGAACAACAGCCTGACTAAGCAAGATGGTGAAAATGTCTGTGAAGATATCAGTGAGTTCCATTGCACATTCTCTCAGTACATGCCCAGGAATGTTGTCAAGACCTAGAGCTTTGCGTGCATTGATCCTGCTGTAGGATCTCCTCACGCTGTCTGGGGTCAGCATCATCACCTGGTTGCAGGAAGGAGGTGGAGTCTTCTGTGCAGTGGGGCTGTTTTATGGCTCACAGTAAGTGAAGAAGGCATTTAGCTAATTCAGCAGGGAGATGGTGCTGTCACAGGTCCGTGGTGTGGGCTTGTAGCCCATAATGGTCTGTATCCCCTGCCATAGGCTCCCAATGTGTCTCTTCTGTCACTGAATCGATGGGTTATCCTCCTGGAGTACTGTCTCTTAGCCTCTCTGATATATCAGGATAGGTTGGCCCTGGCTGTCCTCAGGCCCATCTCATCACCAGCTCTAAAGGTAGTGTTCCACATCTTTGGGAGTCTGTTGACCTCCCCTGTCGTCCACAGCTTCTGGTTGGCCCAGACAGTGATGGTCTTTGTGACTGTTACATCATCAATACTCTTGGTGATGTAGGCAGTGACATTCTCAGAGTACACTTGAAGGTCTGTGTTGTTATTGTATGTGGCAGCCTGCTTAAACATATTCCAGTCAGTGGTGTCAAAACAGTTTTGAAGAGCCTATGACGACCCTTCCGGCCACACTTGTATCTGTTTGTGAAATGTATGTAGGCATTAGCATGAGTGATGTGGTCTGAGGCACCGAGGTGGGGGAGGGGGGTGGCCTTGTAAGCTCCTTTCTGGGTGGTGTAAACAAAATCCAAAAATGTCTTTACCTCATGTTGGAAAGTTAATGTGTTGGTGTATTTTGGGGAACATACTCTTTAAGTCTGTGTGGTTGAAATCCCCAGCCAAGATGAGAAAAGCATCAGCGTGTGCTGTCTGCTGCTCACTGATGTGCTGGTACAGTTCATTTAATGCCTCACTCCTGTTGTTTCATGTTGGAGCTGGAAAGAATGTAAATAGCAATGAACAGTATGGCTGTTTCCCTCGGCAGATAGAATGGCTGGCATTTAATAATCATAAACTCCACCAGGAGTGAGCAGTGTTTGCAGACCACAACAGCACCGTGGCACCATGCATCATTGATGTAAATATAAAGTCTGCCGCTCTGTCCCGCCGCTCGATAGCATGTCAGCTAATCAAGCTGAATAGCGCAGTCTGGGATGCTGTTGCTGAGCCATGTTTCTGTGAACACAAAAACACAACCGTTTCTTACAGTCCTCTGAGTTGAGCGTAGTATTCAGATGTAGTACAGTTTATTGTCCAAAGAGCATACGTTAGCCAGTACGATGGTGTGGGTTAGCCATTAACCTAGCAGGGATACCTCAGCACTTACCCCTCTTCTGCTACATCTCATTCCGCTTGTGGCGCCTCCGCTGTGGGCGAGATGATGCAGTGGGCATTGGTGATGGTGAAGGCCTCCAGAACAGACCAAGATCCCACAGCTCTTCGGCGTGCATGGAGTTTAACTTTAAAAAAGTGGTTTTGCAGACATCGAGCAGAAACTCACTTCTGTATGAACGCTTAAAGACAGGTAGAGGCGATGAAGACATACAAAAACACTGCGACTCACAAGACAAAAAACACGAAAACACCATTCTGACAGGAGATAGAGAGAAGCCGCTGCTTGTGGTAGGACCATTCCTGCTAATGCATGGTAACAAATGAATGCCTCAAACCACTATGCAATGTGAGAAATATTTTATTTAACAAGAATGAGCTTGCACACAAAACAAAAGCTCATTCTATGGCATTTTTCAAGCATAAGATCTCAAATTTTAACATTTTTGCATAATTAAACAACACAAGTCCTCATTTCATTATGAGATTTTCAAATGAAATTAAATTCTTCATGGAGTCCTGCTGGTGGACTACATCACTTATATCCAGGCTAATACATTCTCTGTCATCAAATATCTAACCAGTGTTTTATTAACTATGCATGGCAGGAACTTTAGATCGCTCTGAAATATGATTTTCTGCTTCACTTACTGTTGGCCAGCCAAGATTATGGCCACATGCAAGATTTCACAAAAGCTGTTATGCTGATGGTAATTTTTCTAAAGGTGGGCGGCATGGTTGATGGATGAATGGACAGACGGATGAATGAATAAACCAGCAAGAGAGAACATGAATGAATTAGAGTGAAAGCTGTTCAAGCTCTATGCAAGTGAACCTACCAACCATTAATATGATGACAGTGTGCGTCATGAAGGTGAATTTTGAATAAGCTAATTTATGTAAATGCTTTCATTGGTCTAAGTACCGGTGGAGCAGTGATTAATGTAATGTCTGCAGTGACTTTATAATATGTTGACAGAAGTAGAGCATGTCAGCACTTGGGGAGTTAATCCTGAAATTTTCAGCTTTATATCTCTCTGAGAATGCTAATGATTTGTGTTGCTTTCCTTCAACAAGTCCCCTGAAGCTTCTCATACAGATAAATGAACACACACACACGCACACACATACATTATTCGTTCACATGAGACTTGTGACTGTCTACACTCTACCACAGAAGCTAATATTGAAAGCTAAATATGTCTGTGTGGTGGCAATCATTAAACGTTAGCTGTTAGCTGTCTGCTAAGTATATATACAATCTTCAGAGCATCCCATCAATCATGTCTTAAAGGTGGTGCTCTTGTGTTACAGTTTCTCTTTGTCTGTGTGTATGTGTGTGTTTGTAATGAGGCTTCACAAATAATAGCTTGTACTGTGCAGATCACTTGCTTCACAGGCCAACTATCAGTAGGTATTCTGAGTTTAACACCAACTCAACCATCAAAACCTTGTTTGCACAATGACTTCTGGTGATTACTTTATGCATTCGTACATGCCTGTTTGGTTTGTTTTTCATGAGAATTATTTTGTATAACCTGCAAGTATATATATATATATATATATATATATATATATATATATATATATATATATATATATATATATAAAACAAAATTTTAAATGCAACACTTTTGATTTTGCCCCTATTTTTGATAAGGCTGAACTCAAAGATCTAAGACTTTATGTACACAGAAGTCATTTTTCTCTCAAATATTGTTCACAAATCTGTGTAAATCTTTGTTAGTCAGCACTTCTACTTTGCCAAGATAATCCATTCACCACACAGGTGTGGCATATCAAAATGCTGATTAAACAGCATGGTTATTGCACAGGTGTGCCTTAGGCTGCCCACAATAAAAGGCCACTCTTTTGAGTACATAGAAAAAGTCTTAGATCTTTGAGTTCAAACCATGAAAAATGGGGGGAAAAACAAAAGTGTTGTCTTTATAATTTTGCTCAGTATATGTGTGTATATATATATATATATATATATATATATATATATATATATATATATATATATATATATATATATATATATATAAGTCAGTACTTGAATCTCCTAGATTGATCAAGTGTTAAAAGCTTTTTGTAAGAATATAAAATGGACAGTCAGATTTATTTACAGTAAGTTATTGCTCTCCCTCCAAAGCATGACACTGGTAGCTAAAGTTCTGCAGCTACCATTTGCAGAAAACTAGGCAAAAAAGTTTCAGAATCCTGATCCTGGGTTGGAGAATTTTGAACCAGTAGCTTAACGAAAAAAAAAAAAAAAAAAAAAAGGCACAGGCATTCGCCAGAACTGAAAAACAAGTACTCTTAGCAGTGTGTCTATGTAATATGCACAGGGGACCAACCAAACTAAAGACTCTTTAGTTTACAGAGACTAAAGGTCTCTGAAAAGAGAAAGTGGGGTGTAAATGGAAAAAAAAAATGAAGGTCGATAACACAGTATACAATTGTGCCATTTAAAATGCTGGCAGCTGTGGACAGGATGGGTGATGATGTGCAAAGATATTTGTGTGTATGTGTTTTGAGTCCATTGCTGGTCATACTAAAGGTCTCGACATGGACAGCATCCAGAATCACACACACTGCTAGGTACTGCTTCACCGAGATTGGCCATCAGGGCAGTGGGAGAGAGCCAACTCACTTACTGAGGACTCAAGAGAGAAGTGATTTTATCGACCACCATCATCATGCCACTCTTTCTTTTTTCTTTCTTTCTCTTTCTCTCGTCAAATCTGCTTTCTGTGTGTGTATGTGAGAGAGAGATGGAGGGAAAGAGAGAGATGAAGAGAGAATGAAATCTATCTATCCTTGCAAGAGTGATGTTATAATAAGTTTAAATTTGCTTTCCAATTCTTTAACAAAGAAATAAATTTTGAGTACCTTATGTTTCAGACAAAATGTTTCTGGTGTTATATCTCAAAGGTAATATGACATATACTGTATTGCCCATACCAAGAGTAATGTTACCATTTATGTTACCTGTAAGGCAATATATCATTTTCACATACATCCACTCTCTGTCTTATATCTAAAATTAAGATAAATGTTTATAACATAAAATCCACTTAGCAAACTTTGCATATGTTTATATGTAAATTTTCTTCTGAAGAATCTTATCATATATCATAAAATCACATTAGGGTTAGGGTTAATGTGTATATATATATACACATACATACATACATATATATATATATATATATATATGATTTTATGTTTTATATAGTGTGACCATTTCCGTTTTTCAGCATTTGCAACTGAAAACTACTGAGTGCGACTACAAAAAAAAGAAAATAATAACAACAAAATAATAATAATAATAATAATAATAAAATAATATTAATAATTATATATATATATATATATATATATATATATATATATATATATATATATATATATATATATATATATATATATATATATATATATATTGGTGGTGGGCATATATTTTTATTTTTTTGAATCTAGATTAATCTAGATTAAAATGGCTCATTCGAATTGCCCTAACTGGGGTCAGCGGGGACCCAGTGAAGGTTGTACCATTGGGCCCTGTCTGAAATTGTTTAATTTGTAAGTTTGTTTATTTGTATTTATTAGTGGTATTTACACAATGTTTAAGTTTTTTTTTTTTCAAGTTTGTAGGTGTCAAGGTACAGAAACCAAATAATTAAATGTAAAATAGCACTGGATAGTCTTCAATGTAAAAATGAAATATACAATCAAACCTACATTTATTCAGACACATTTCTCACATTATTACAGTTTCGCTATATATATCAAAAATTATATCTCGTGTCTGAATAATTTTTTGTTTGACTGTTAATACTACAAAGTAATTCAGTCAAGAGCAGTGAGTGATTTTCATTTTCATTTTCTTGGATTAACATTACAGCAGCCAGTAGCTAAATTAGGTGTGGTCACTTTAAGAGATGATGAACGCATCTAATATAATCACATTCCATTTTTCCTCAACTGTTTGCTTTCACTCAAGAAATAACTGACAGTTTTTTTGAGCATAATTTCCAAGGTGGATATTTTGACATATTTTGTATGTATTTGTCGGCACAAGAGCAAAAATAAGCAAATTCGATGTTCAAGTGTTTTGAGACGCCTTTCTCTGCGTGAGCCCTGAACACCAGAACACTGCGAGCACTGAATTGAGCTCTTTCACATCTTTTTGTTTGTTCAGACTGCGGTTTGTATTTGTTCGTTCAGGTGCAGGAGAGAGCTCGGTTCAGTGTCGCTCTATATATATATATATATATATATATATATATATTGGTGGTGGGCATATATTTTTATTTTTTTGAATCTAGATTAATCTAGATTAAAATGGCTCATTCGAATTGTGATGATTTTGTTTCACATTTAACAAAAACCCACCAATCTCAACAAATTAGACTATGGTGACATGCCAATCAGCTAATCAACTCAAAACGCTTGCAAAGGTTTCCTGAGCCTTCAAAATTGTCTCTCAGTTTGGTTCACTAGGCTACACAATCATGGAGAAGAAATAAATAAACTCTTCCACGACATTCTAATTTATTAAAACCCACCAATCTCAACAAATTAGACTATGGTGACATGCCAATCAGCTAATCAACTCAAAACGCTTGCAAAGGTTTCCTGAGCCTTCAAAATTGTCTCTCAGTTTGGTTCACTAGGCTACACAATCATGGAGAAGAAATAAATAAACTCTTCCACGACATTCTAATTTATTGAAATGTTCCTGTATATATTAAGGAGACCAATACGACTGACCCGATCAACATTTGTTTGCACTCAGGGGAGCTTCAAGAGTTTCTACTAACAATGCGTTGAGTTGGCCTAATATAGGCCTAGACGTATCTGTTGATCCCTTGAACACATCTATCACACACCAGAACTACTGATAAATACACACTGCAAATTTTAAAAAGTGAATTTGCCTCCCTCAGAGATCAAATTAACACTATTCCAGTGTATATACCACTGGTAAATTGTAAAACTAACACTTTTGAAAGTGTTAACATTATTAACACTCTGACAGTGTTACTAGCAAACTCTTAAAATGTAAAATATTAACACCAGAATGGATGATGAGAACAACGGTGTTGGTGTTTAAAGTTAACACGGATTAACTGAATGGATTAATTAACTGTCATGGATTAACTGAAATGTGCTGTTTACACAAGCAACGGTGTTACCTTTACTAGTAATATACCATTCCCATGTTTCAAAACAACGGTGAACTCTGTAATGTCAATCATCCACCTGCCTTCTTCAAGTCTCATACCATATATTCAGACTTCCACTCCATATATTCAGACTTTCGTTCAGTATATTAAAACTTTATTCTATTTATTCAAGTTTATTTCCGTATATTCAGTCTTTCATTCCATACATTCAGAATTCCATTCCATGTATTCAAACTGTCATTTCATGTATTCAAATTTCATTACATATATTCAGACTTTCATTCATTCAGAGTTCCATTTCATATATTCATGCTTCCATTCAATCTATTACATTTTCATTCCATAAGTTCCAATTTCGATTCCATATATTCGATTCCATATTCGATTCCATAATTACAACATACAACAATTTCACATTAATAATTCTGTATGTGAATTCCGAATGTCAGCCTTATGGCGCTATGGACTGTGGCACTAAAAGAAGCCATCATGTTTAAAATGCTGCAGGAAATACAGGAGAAAATTAACATACATTCTCAAAGGCGAAAAGAGTGACAGAGATTGCACAAGAGACCCTTTTATCTAAACAGTCTTACAATATTCAGTCATTTGGAGTCCTTTCATTTGAACTCCATGTCAAGTCTCAAATCTTAACAGTTCTAAAGCAGTTTTGACAAATGAGTTTATAACAAATGATATTACAGAGGATAGACTGGATTCATTCATTTTCAATTCAGAGCTTTATGGGGGCTTTGTGGAGTTCTGACGCACTGCAGATGTGGATTGTCGAAAAAATTGCTGTTTTATGTTTATATATATATATATATATATATATATATATATATATATATATATATATATTATTGTCAGCAAAATGAGCGAACTGACATTCTGTACAATGTATATCTTTCATGTCTCTATGGAGAAACTTACCTGGCTACTCACCTGGTATACTCACCTAGTTCATTTCCTGTATCTATTTTTTAATACCACAATCCAGATCAGCATACACCTACACAAAAACAAGAGAACTGTTACCAGCAAGTTAATTCCATTGAATTCAACTCTCTGATACTCACCTTTTTGCCTCTCAGCTGTTCTACAGACCTGTGAATAAATCTTGAGATTGAGATTATGGTCATGACAAGCTATCTGATTTCTTTGACAATGTGTGTGTGTTGATCATATTTTATACATAAATAAAAGTCTAAAACAGGGATAAGCAACTCCGGTCCTGGAGGGCCACTATCCTGCAGAGTTTAGCTCCAACCCTAATTAAACACACCTGAACAAGGCAATCAGTGTTTTCGGGATTACTAGATAGATACAGGCAGGTGAGTTTTTATGAGGGCTGAAGCTAAACTCTGCAGGATAGTGGCCCTCCAGGACTGGAGTTGCCTATCCCTGGTCTAAAATAAATTTGTTCATCATATAAAGAAGCATTCATTAGTATACAACAGGGGTGTCAAACTCAGTTCCTGGAGGGCCCGGGCCCTACAGAGTTTGGTTCCAGCCCTGCTCCAACACACATACCATGTAGTTTTCCTGATTAGTTGAAACATGAGTGTTTAATTAGGGTTGAATCTAAAATCTTCAGGGCTCTGGCCTTCCAGGAACTGAGTTTGACACCCCTGGTATAAAACATATCAGTGGTTCTGAGTGCCAGTGGTAAGACTGCTCTGTACATTTTGAATGTCTCTTTTGATTGGCACCCTCTGTTGAGTTCATGGAGCTAATAAGCTGATGATCTGAATCAGGTGCGTTAAATAAGGAAGACATTCAAAATGTGTAGAGCAGTGGTACAGGTGTGGAACTGAGAACCACTGATGTGTCTCTTCAGAAGACTTGGATTAAACCAGTCACTTGATTCATATTGTTTTCTTTAATGGTGTATTGCTGAAGCTTGAAAATGCTGATTACCTAGACTTTCAATGGCTGTATAACGTAAAGAGAGAATATTAATAGTTTTACGTATATATTGAAGATAGATGGTTGTCTTATGACATAAGGGTGAGTAAAATGATGACACTTGGGGGGCTTGTCTAAATGTTTAAAATTGGTTACCAGTAAGCCAATCACATAACGTTTGGCTATGACGTGTGTTATTCGCCGGCTCAGCCGCCTCGAACTTCCACTGTAGAAAACAGTGGAAAACCATTTGTGCTGTACAGTAGTGTTCTGGGCTCAGTGTGGAATTGTTACACTGGAGAAATAATGAGTGGTCTCTAACTGCTATTCACATACACTCATGTGATATTGGCGTGCTATTATGCACTGTAGCCTGGCCCTGTGATAGTCGAGTACTGCACATGGCCAGCTAAATGTGAACCAGACATCTTGCCAGCTCAGATGTAGAATCACCTGGCTTCAGTAATCACAACTGCTATAGAAAATGTAATGCCAAGAGCAGTAGTTGTTAGCAACTGATTGCATTGATATATTGCGCTCTGTCTTTCAGGTTAAGTCTTTTCAAAGGGGAAAAAAATAGGGATTAAAGCTGGGACACACTGCACCATTTTGGCTGTCCTAGATTAAAGATTGCCATTGTGAAACAGTCTTGACAATTTCTATGATTGCTGCAGCTAATCAGTGGTCCAATGTCATACAGTGAGAAAGGTTCAAAGACAGCCGTTGTCATAGTCTTGTGACCAAACACGTAAACAAAGAAGCTGTTGTGTTTACAACTGTGACGATGAGCACTTATTGGGATCAACTGAACACTGGATTTTCAAAAGTTTGTGGCATAGACTCTTTAAAATAAGTTCAAGACTTTTACACACCGGTCTGTTATTGTGGGGACATTTCCACACCCCTAAACATGATGCAGCACAAAACAAAACCTGATTGGTTGCTTCACCTGTCAGTCATATGGCCTCTTTGGCATTCCTTGGCCATTCTGCAATCATTTTGAAGGTCTGGCTACACAATACATGATTCAGCATGCTCTTTTTGTTTAAAACTAGTGGATGTTGATGACATTTTATTCTTTAATAGTAACTTGTGACACCTCACATTGTGACCACAGTATAAGTGCACTGTGACCTCAACTTGTGACCGTAGTATGAGTGCATAGTATAAGTCGTGGCCTAATGGTTAGAGAGTTTGACTCGTAACCCTAAGGTTGTGGGTTTGAGTCTCATGCCGGCAATACCACGGCTGAGGTGCCCGGGTGCTGCAACATAAATGGCGGCCCACTGCTCTGGGTGTGTGTTCACTGTCGGTGTGTGTACACTTTGGATGGGTTAAATGCAGAGCACAAATTTTGAGTATGGGTCACCATAGTTGGCTGTATGTCACATTACTTTTTCCACTTTTCACTGTGATCTCACATTGTGACCAAAGAATAAGTGCATTGTGACCTCATGTTGTGTCTATAGTATGAGTGCACGGTGCCCTCATGTTGTAACCATAATATGAGTGCACAGTGAGTGTGCTGTTATCTTACATTGTGACCATAGTATGAGCACACAGTGAGTGTGATGTGATCTCACATTGTGACTACATCATGAGTATCTTGGGAGCTCATGGTGAGATCACTGTGAGATCAAACTGTTGACTGGGATGTGTATCAGACAACAACATTTACTGTATATATTTTAGTGTGAAGATCATGTTCTTAAATATATAGCTTGCAAACTGTGAAAGCTACATCAGTCATGCCTGTGAAAGCCTGTAAAACTTCTATCATGAAAAGGAATATTTTAAACATTTAAGCTCATGCTGAAGTGCTGGATGTCTTGAATTAAAAATTGCACTGCTGGGAATTTAAGGCCCTTGTCAAAGAGAGAAAAAAAAAAAATGCAATTTTCTTTTCAGCTGTTGTAGGCTGAATTATATCTCAAGAGCACCATGTTCCGAGTTTCTGAATTTCTTACATAATGGAAGAGAATTTACAAGAACTTGTCCAGATCTCTGCCTAAATTGTTCCCTGTTTAACCACTGCATGTTTAAACTGGATGTAAGCTCCAAACTCAATAAACCTGAGGCATAAGCAAGATGATTGAGTTAAAAAAGAAAAAAAAAAAGGACAAAAAGGAAGACAAAAAAACATAATTAAATGCATTTAAAAGATGGAGCTCTTCTTCATTTATGTTTGGTTAAACGTTCATTTCATAATGTAGAAATAGGTCTATTATAATATTCTAAACATACCAATTAACAATGTGTCTTTACCAAACCAGCATAAGAAAGAAGAAGGAGGAGGAGGAAGGGGAAAAAACTCACACAAATGAGTGATAGATACTTTTGTTAATAAGAATCCAGTAACTGTCCAGCAACCATCCAACGACAATTCAACTAAGACAACTAAGAGTTCTGGATAAAGCCAGCCTTTTTTAACCACCATGTTGCTATGACACTGCTGCACCTCTATATTTCTCAGTATACTCCACCCCATCTCTCTCTATCTCCTTCTCTTTGTCTCAACCTCTTGCTCACTCTTTTAGCTCTCTCAGTGTGACGACTGTTTAGTGATCCTCCAGGCCCTCTCATCCAACATCAGTTTGTCCTTCAGAACTGCCTTGATTCTACGTGGCATTGACTCAACAATGTGCTGAAAGCATTCTTTAGAAATGTTGGCCCATATTGATAGGATAGCACCTTGCAGTTGATGGAGATTTGTGGGATGCACATCCAGGGCACGAAGCTCCCGTTCCACCACATCCCAAAGATGGTCTATTGGGTTGAGATCTGGTGATTGTGGGGGCCATTTTAGTACAGTGAACTCATTGTCATGTTCAAGAAACCAATTTAAAATGATTCGAGTCTTGTGACATGGTGCATTATCTTGCTGGAAGTAGCCATCAGAGGATGGGTACATGGTGGTCATAAAGGGATAGACATGGTCAGAAACAATGCTCAGGTAGGCCGTGGCATTTAAACAATGCCCAATTGGCACTAAGGGGCCTAAAGTGTGCCAAGGAAACATCCCCCACACCATTAAACCATCGCCAGCAGCCTGCACAGTGGTAACAAGGCATGATGGATCCATGTTCTAATTCTGTTTATGCCAAATTCTGACTCTACCATCGGAATGTCTCAACAGAAATCGAGACTCATCAGACCATGTAACAATTTTCCAGTCTCCAACTGTCCAATTTTGGTGAGCTTGTGCAAAATGTAGCCTCTTTTTCCTATTTATAGTGGAGATGAGTGGTACCCGGCGGGGTCTTCTGCTGTGGTAGCCTGAGCCTCAAGGTTGTGTGTGTTGTTGTCACGGTAGGAAATCCAGTGTTTCCTCCGTGTCATGTTTTGTGGTTGTTTTTGTACTTACGTTGTCTCCATGTGCTCGTTTAGTTGATTGTGGTCACCTGGGTGTTGATTGTCTCGCTCCAGCTGATCCTCATCACCCCTCAGCTACATATACTCACCTCTCTCTCTGTCTGTTGTCAGATCCTCACTCATGTTGCAGTCTCCCTGTTGGATTACCGTCTCCCGTGTTAGTGTTCTGGATTGTGTTCGTGTTGTCGTCTTCGTGTTAGTGTTCCGGTCACTTCCTGGTTTCATCCATCGACCGTCTACACCGTCACCACCGACTTCACCATCCAGCACTTCTCACGCCACTGTAGACCTTCCGTCACCATTGCCCACATCCTGGACTGTGCCTTCATCTTTCAGTTTCGCTGTATTTTCTACCATCAATAAACAACCATTCTAATTACCTGCAATTGCTTCCTCCTCTCTTACGAGTCGTCACAGTAGGATCTGACCATCATGGAAGCAGCAGGCAATCGCTCCCCATCTCATCTAGAGGACATTCTGCAGAGAGTCGGTGATCGTATGGAGCGCCAAGACAAGGCGATAGATGAGATGGGTCGAGCCTTCCAAGCAATGGTGACGAAGGTGTCCGAGCTCGCTCTCCAGGCTCAACAGCAACAACAACCGTCACCCGCTGCGCCTCCCACGCCACCCACACCGCCGATCGTCTCCGGAGGGATTTCCCAGCCCGAACCACGCCTCCCCATTCCTGAGAAATATGCGGGTGAGCCAAACTTTTGTCGATCATTTCTGTCACATTGTTCTCTACACTTCGCCTTACAGCCCCGCACGTTCACCACCGAGGAGATGAAGGTGGCTTTCGTCTTGTCCCTACTGACGGGGAGGGCTGCCCTCTGGGGAACGGCGGTGTGGGAGAACCAGGACAGCTGCTGCGCATCGTTCCACACCCTTTCGGTGGAGATGAGACGAGTCTTCGACCGCTCCGTCGCCGGGAGGGAGGCGGCTAGACTTCTCACGGATCTACGCCAGGAAGAGAGGTCCGTATCCGACTATGCCATCGAGTTCTGCACCCTGGCGGCGGAGTGTAAGTGGAACGAAGAGGCGCAGTGGGATCACTTCCTGCATGGGTTGGCGGACCGCATCCAACAGGAGATCCGCGCCGCTGAATTCCCCACTTCTCTCAATGGTCTTATTGACTTCACCATCAGGATAGACAACCGACTCGACCAAGCCGACAGACGGAGGGGGAGAGTTGTTCTCGCGACCAGACCGGAGGCTCAACGTCAGCGCTCAGAAGTTGCGGTCAGCCCACCTGGAGATTCTGAACCAGGAGATTCTGGGACTGTGTTTATACTGTGGCAGCCAAGAACATCACATCCAGCGCTGTCCGGTAAAAGACCAAGCCCGATAATAAAACCGAGGCTACTATCGGGTGGGATCTCTGCCAAGAAGACCTCATCTACATCGACACTCCTTCCGGTGAGTCTACAGTGGTCTACCCACGCACTTAATCTTCACGCTTTGGTGGATTCTGGGGCCGAGGGCAGTTTCATGGACTGCAAATTCGCCAGGAAGCTCAACATTCCTCTCACCTCCCTCAAACACCCCATTGCACCTTTTGTACTCCACGGACACAAGCTGCCGATCATCACACAGACCACTCTACCGGTTTTGCTCATCACAGCTGGCAACCATACGGAAGAGATGTCATTCTTCATCACGGACTCACCTCTATCCCCCATTGTTCTCGGTCACACCTGGCTCCAGAAACACAACCCAAGGATCGATTGGCTTCTCGGATCTGTGGTTAGCTGGAGCGAGGAATGTCATTTGTCTTGTCTTTTGTCTGCTGGTGTTAATGTTTCTGAGTCTGTGTTTCAGGGGGAGGCAGTGGATTTGGCTAACGTGCCCGTGGAGTACCACGACCTGAGGGAGGTGTTCAGTAAGTCTCGGGCTGATTCTCTTCCTCCTCATCGTCCCTATGACTGTGCGATAGAGTTATTGCCAGGTACTTCTCCGCCTAAGGGCAAGTTATATTCCTTGTCTATTCCAGAGACGGCGGCCATGGAGAAATATATATCCAGTTCTCTAGCAACGGGGTTCATCCGCCCTTCTTCTTCTCCAGCGGGGGCGGGGTTCTTTTTTGTGGGAAAGAAGGACGGATCCTTGCGACCTTGCATTGACTACCGAGGGTTGAACAACATAACGGTAAAGAATACCTATCCTTTACCGCTTATGTCTTCAGCTTTTGAGAGGTTGCAGGGAGCGTCTGTTTTCACTAAATTGGACTTACGTAATGCTTATCATTTGGTCCGCATCAGGGAGGGGGATGAGTGGAAGACTGCTTTTAACACCCCTAGAGGCCATTTTGAGTATTGCGTCATGCCCTTCGGGCTAACCAACTCGCCGGCAGTCTTTCAAGCACTCGTTAATGACGTGTTACGAGACATGGTCGATCTATTTATATATGTTTACCTGGATGACATATTGATTTTTTCTTCGTCTCTCCAGGAACACGTGCAACACGTACGACGAGTGCTTCTGCGGTTGCTAGAGAATGGGTTGTTTGTCAAGGCGGAGAAATGCGTTTTTCATGCACAGTCTGTTTCTTTTCTAGGACACATCATTTCGACTGAGGGTGTTCGCATGGACCCTGATAAGGTTAAGGCTGTGGCAGATTGGCCATCCCCAGAGTCTCGCAAGGCCCTGCAGAGATTTCTGGGGTTCGCCAATTTTTACCGGCGTTTCATTCGCAATTTCAGCCAACTAGCCGCGCCTCTGACCGCTTTGACCTCCCCTAGATTGACGTTCAGGTGGTCAGACGCAGCCGAGGCTGCGTTTACCAAACTGAAGAGCTGCTTTGTTTCGGCTCCCATTCTCGTCACCCCTGATCGCTCACGTCAATTCATAGTGGAGGTCGACGCGTCAGAGGTGGGGGTAGGAGCAGTGTTGTCCCAGCACGCATCCTCAGACGAGAAGGTTCATCCTTGCGCGTTTTATTCTCACCGTTTATCCCCTGTGGAGGCTAATTATGACATTGGTAATCGAGAGTTGTTGGCAGTCAAACTTGCACTGGAAGAATGGCGTCACTGGCTTGAAGGGTCGGGTGTACCCTTCATTGTATGGACGGACCATAAGAATCTCGAATACATTAGAACCGCCAAAAGACTTAACTCCAGGCAGGCTCGGTGGGCATTATTTTTCGGTCGTTTCGATTTTACACTTTCTTACCGGCCGGGTTCCAAAAACATCAAACCCGATGCTTTATCCCATCTTTTTGAGCGTTCCGATCGTACTGCTACTCCCGAGCCCATTTTACCGGGGACCATCATTATCTCCGCGCTCAGATGGGAGGTCGAATCGAAGGTTTTGACTGCCTTAGAAGGGGTAACGCCCCCGGCTCGTTGCCCACCGAACCGATTGTTTGTGCCGGAGGGGTTACGGTCAGACGTTCTCCAGTGGGGTCATTGTTCCAGTGTTGCTTGTCACCCAGGGGTTAGTAGAACTAGATTTCTAGTCATGCAACGATTTTGGTGGCCTGGTATGGCTCGTGACGTCCACGACTTCGTCTTGGCTTGTTCGGTTTGCGCTATTGGGAAGACTTCCAATCGACCTCCAGAGGGGTTACTCTTACCGCTGTCTGTCCCTTCGAGACCCTGGTCCCACATCTCGCTAGATTTCATTACCGCCCTCCCGCCCTCTAAGGGCAATACGGTGATTTTAACCGTAGTGGACCAGTTCTCGAAGATGACTCATTTCATTCCCTTGCCCAAATTGCCATCAGCCAAGGAAACAGCGGTAGCTGTCATTGACCACGTCTTCCGTATACATGGCCTTCCGACAGACGTGGTTTCTGACAGGGGTCCCCAATTTGTGTCTAGATTTTGGCGAGAATTTTTTTAAATTGTTAGGAGCGACTGTTAGTCTTTCGTCCGGGTTCCATCCCCAGAGCAATGGTCAAACCGAGCGAGCCAATCAGGATGTCAAAAGGGTTTTGCGATGTTTGGTTTCCAATAATCCTTCGTCCTGGTGTCAGCAACTCTCAATTGTGGAGTACGCACACAATTCTTTGCCAGTGTCATCTACGGGCATGTCTCCATTTAAGTGTAGTTTAGGGTACCAACCACCTAATTTTGTCAGTACGGAATCCGAGGTTTCGGTCCCCTCCGCACACGCATTAGTCCAGAGGTGTCACCGCACCTGGACCAGAGCTCGCAGAGCTCTGCTCCAGGCTAGGTCGCGCACCAAGGCTAAGGCCGATCGCCACCGGTCGAAGCCTCCCCGTTACGTCGTCGGTCAAAGAGTGTGGCTTTCTACCCAGAATATTCCTATGCGTTCCTTTTCTAGCAAACTTGCTCCCAAATTTATTGGCCCGTTTTCTTTTACCAAAATTATTAATCCGGTAACCGTGCGTCTTAGCCTTCCTCCGGCGTACAGGAGGATTCATCCCGTGTTCCATGTGTCCAAAATTAAATCGGTGATTTCTTCCCGTCTTAATCCGCCTGCCCCGGTTCCCCCCCCCCCCGCCCCCGCCTCGTCTCATTAATGGGGAAACCACCTATTCGGTTAATCGTATTCTGGACTCTAGACGGAGGGGACGCGGATTTCAGTACTTGGTGGATTGGGAGGGTTACGGTCCGGAGGAGAGAAGCTGGGTTCCTGCTCGGGACATATTGGATCACCACCTTATAGATGATTACAATCTACAGGTAAAGCAGGCTGGGAACGTCAGGTGACGTCCTAGGGGAGAGGGTACTGTCACGGTAGGAAATCCAGTGTTTCCTCCGTGTCATGTTTTGTGGTTGTTTTTGTACTCCATGTGCTCGTTTAGTTGATTGTGGTCACCTGGGTGTTGATTGTCTCGCTCCAGCTGATCCTCATCACCCCTCAGCTACATATACTCACCTCTCTCTCTGTCTGTTGTCAGATCCTCACTCATGTTGCAGTCTCCCTGTTGGATTACCGTCTCCCGTGTTAGTGTTCTGGATTGTGTTCGTGTTGTCGTCTTCGTGTTAGTGTTCCGGTCACTTCCTGGTTTCATCCATCGACCGTCTACACCGTCACCACCGACTTCCCCATCCAGCACTTCTCACGCCACTGTAGACCTTCCGTCACCATTGCCCACATCCTGGACTGTGCCTTCATCTTTCAGTTTCGCTGTATTTTCTACCATCAATAAACAACCATTCTAATTACCTGCAATTGCTTCCTCCTCTCTTACGAGTTGTCACAGTTGTGGCTTCACAAATGCTTTGCTGCATACCTCGGTTGTAACGAGTGGTTATTTCAGTCAAAGTTGCTCTTCAATCAGCTTGAATCAGTCGGCCCATTCTCCTCTGACCTCTAGCATCAACAAGGTATTTTCAACCACAGGACTGTCGCATACTGGATGTTTTTCCCTTTTCACACCACCCTTTGTAAACCCTAGAAATGGTTGTGCGTGAAAATCCCAGTAACTGAGCAGATTGTGAAATACTCACACCAGCCCATCTGGCACCAACAACCATGCTACACTCAAAATTGCTTAAACCACCTTTCTTTCCCATTCTGACGTTCAGTTTGGAGTTCAGGAGATTGTCTTGACCAGGACCACACCCCTAAATGCATTGAAGCAACTGCCATGTAATTGGTTGATTAGATAATTGCATTAAGGAGAAATTTAACCGGTGTTCCTAATAATCCTTTAGGTGAGTGTATGTTCACAGTATTTTACAGAACATCTTCAGTATTCCTGTTATCAACATAATGCAATACATTACTGTCAGGGTTTGGCAAGGGAGGACCCAGATGCAGGATGAACGGGGAGAACTGAGTTTAAGAATGAGAATACAAAACACAAACAGATGAGGCAGCAAGATGGTTCACACAATAGGTCACGGAACACAACTGAAGAACAGGCTGGTCCAGACTCTATGGCAAAATACTTGGTAGCAACTCAAGGAAACACAGGCTTGGCCCTGGGGATGGTAACTCTTGAAGCACCAAAATGCCTGTTAGGTCAGAAGAATCAGCAACCAGGGAGGACTCTAATCAGCACAGGAACTAATCACTGACCTATAAAGGAACTTATGAAAACAAAAGGATAAGGGGAACAAGCTAGGGATAAATTACTAGAACTACATATAAAATAAAAGACAGCAACCTTGCTGAAAACTAGAGAGAAAATAAAAGGTGGAAAAAGGTTTATGAACTAAAATAAAGAACTAAACCACAATGACTGGACTGAACACAAGAAAAAAAAAAAAAAAAAAAAAAAACTACATTAACAAGAGGGAAACTAGACTAGATACAATATACTGAATACCCCATTCTATCAAGACTAAAGATACAAGCAAGGAGAATGCACAAAAGGCACACACAAAACTAACCAGCAAAGACCAGGGCAAAATAAGCACAATATAAAGGGAGCACAGCACACACGGATGAGTTGGAAACTAGTTGGAAAAACAAGGAATAAACAGCAGGGCATGGTGATTGAAAATGAGGTGGCAGGACGAGAGGAGCACATGGCCAACACAACAAAGACACAGCCATATGCTCAGGCACAAAATAAACAAAGACACATTAAACAAAGACAGAACAGACAAGACTGTCAGGCCAGGATCCTGACACATTACAAACTATAATTTGAAGAATACAGTTTTTTTATGTTATATATATATATATATATATATATATATATATATATATATATATATATATATATATATATATATATATATATATATATATATATATATTTGTTAAATAATATGTGCTCTATCAGCATTCAACAATAGTGCAACTTTGACTTATATTTATATAAAAAAACTAACATTTTAAATCTGATCAGCCTCTCTTACTAAGTGAAGTAAAATAGGTTTCAGTATTAAAGGACTAAAACTAAAATAAAAACTATAAAACTAAGTAAAAATCTTAAAGAAAATTTATAAAAGCAAAACAAAAGTTACTTAAAAAATAAAAGCTAATCCAAAATATTAATATATACTATAAATATTGATTAAAATTATAAAACAACACTTGTGTAAATCCAGTAAATGCCATGTCATTCTGAAATTGACACTGTACACATTAAAACAATTATCACCATAATATAATTATGCTTTCCAGCCCCAATGCACTCTTACTGGTGACCTTAGCCACCCTTTTGTTATCTGGCCAGTTTTCTGAAAACCATATCATTAAACATAGAATACTGTACCAGCATTTTAAAAAGGCCACCTTCTGTCAAGGCCTTTTCCATTTAATTCAAATCCTTTCAGCTTTCATTGCACTTTAATTAGATTTTTTTTTTTTTTTTTTTTTTTTTTTTTTTTATCAGAAATCGGTTATCTTTCTGTTTGCTAGACTCTGTTTAGGCTTGAAATGCATTAGTGTTTATGTTGTTCTCATGCCGGATAGATTTTAATTTCAGTTGTCATGTTAGGTCTATGTTTTATCCTTTGTATGTCAAATAAATATGACATCTTACGTTTGCTCCAATTTAGGGAGGCCATAATCTCACAGGAGACTGCTTCCTGTGTAAACAACAATAACAAATTCTCATCAGATCTGTTCATGGGAGAGAGTAGCAAATATATTCTGTCATATCTGCTGGCTTTTATCTCAAGAGCAGCTGTGTAGCTGGAGGTGAAAGACACTCTGCTGCTATAGTTCAATTAGCACTTGTGCAAGAAGTCACAAAGAGCTGTGAATTAGAGTTTAAATGCAACATGAAAAGGCTCCATTCTCTGAAGGTCATACAGAATGTTCCTGATGCATCATACTCATATTTACAAAAAGGATAACATGGCTTAAAGGAATAGTGAATTAAAAAAATATATTTCTGTAAAAATACAGTAAAATGTAAACATTTACAGAACAACCTGCAGATTGTACAGTTTAAAACTGTTATTTAAAGCTACATTTCAACAGCATGTTAGTTGGAAAGCTATGCTGCAATTAAATTCCATTTTGTAACTTTTACATACTGACAACTAACATAACTCAGGTGGTAAAAAGAAAACCATGTAGGAATCAAATATTATTTCAAGTAGATTTTCCACAAGCTGATGTAAATACTAATATATAATGTCCATGTCCATGAGCCCTCTAGAACAGCCAATGTGCACACACTACAGTCTCACAGGGCAGCATACAGAATGTATAGAATTTGCTGATTTTAATTCTTGGTGATTTTAATATCCATGTTGATAATGAAAATGTTGCATTAGGATCAGCATTCATAGACATTTTGAACTTTATTGGGGTTCAACAACACGTGTCAGGTCCTATTCATTGTCAAAATCATACTCTAGATTTAATACTGTCACATGGAATTGATGTTGATGGTGTTGAAATCACAGATCATTATATAGTCTTGTGTAAACTTCATATAGCTAAAACTGTCAATTCTACTCATTGTATGTATGATAGAACCATCACTTCTACCACAAAAGACTGCTTTGTAAATAATCTTCCTGATTTATTTCAATTTCTTACCACATTCTAAAACTCAACAGAATCAACAGAAACTATGGACTCTCTCTTTTCTAGCATTATAGATATGGTTGCTCCTTTATGCTTAAGGAAGATTAAGGTAAACTTTCTGACACTATGGTGTAATGAGCACATTTGCACCCTAATGAGAGAAGCCTGGAAAATGGTGCGCAGCTGGAGGAAATCAAAACTAGAGGTATTTCGTATTGTATGGTGGGAAAGTATACTATCCTACAGAAAAGCATTAAAACCGCTACATCTGATAATTTTTGTCTCTTTTAGAAGAAAACAAACATAACACTAGGAATTTATTCAATACAGTGGCTAAATTAGTGAAAAATAAAGCATCAACAGGTGTTGACATTTCCCAAAAGCACAGCAGTAAATTACTTTATGAACCACTTTCAAGATCAATACTATTAGAGATAAAATTGTAACCATGCAGCCGTCAGCTACAGTATCGCATCAGACACTAGATCCCCTGAGGAACAGTTCCACTCATTCTCTACTATAGGAGCGGAAGAATTGTATGAACTTGTTAAATCATCTAAACCAACAACATGTAAATTAGACCCTATTCCATCTACTTTATTTGCGGGGTGGGCCAAATAATTCCATAAAAGCGGGACCCATCACTAGTGTGCATGTAAAACCCAATACCGCAATATTGCTTATTTCAGATGCCTTTTAAAAACACTACAGTTAATGTTAATGTCAAAACCTGCATGTAAGGTCAGATCTATTCATTTTATAACATGATTTTATTACTTTCAGTGTATTGAAAAGATCAGTGTGAACATTGTGACTAACATCTCCTTTTGATAAGAAAAAAAAAAGGTAATGTGGGCTCAGGGCTAGCAGGGCTAGGGTTTTTTTTGGGGGGGGGGGTTGTACCAGTGGGCCCTGTTTGAAATTGTTTAATGTGTTTGTTTGTTCTATTCATTTATTTGAACTATTAACAGAATGTTTACGTTTTTTGGTTGTTTTTTTTTTGTTTTTGTTTTTTCCAGGTTTGAAGGTGGCCAGGTACAGAAACAAAATAATCAAATGCAAAATCGCACTGCAAAGTCTTCAACTGTAAAAATTAAACATGTCAAACCAAAATGTATTCAGACACCTTCAACATTTCTCACATTATCACAGTTTATTTGCTATAGTTAAAAAAAAATGGTAATAAAATATTAGAACAAATTCATCTTGATAATGTCAGATAACTTTGATAGAAAGGTATGTAATCGATATGTAATATGATATGTAACTCGAGAACGAGTCAGTCCTTTGTTCGTTATCTGGCTCGGCTCGGTGTTCATCTTCAGTTAGGGTTAGCAGTTCAGTCAGTGTACTGTTTGAGTACATGAAACCAGGGGCGTGTCTAGATCATTTTCAGTGGGGGGGGGCCATGCTGGGGCACTACCTCCGAATGGGGTGGCCGCCAGTGACCAAAAAAAAGAAAAAAAAAAAGCTAAATTATACTGTATATTACGTAAATCCTATTGATTTTATTGTTTTTTTCTTTTTTTTTTTTATTAATTTAGTTTTTTGTCATCCCTGTATATATCCATTAAGTTACATTTGAGAATATATATATATATATATATATATATATATATATATATAATTATTATTATTATTTTTTTTTTTTGAAAGAAACTCCCTATTTCTTTACTTCATGGCTTGGCACTGCTCTCTTCCCTGCCTTCAAAAGAAACACTTATGTGTGTCTGTTATTCTCAGTCTCACAAAAAAAAAAAAAAAAAAAAAAAAAAAAATTAAATTGTGAATGAAATGCACAGAATGCATCCATGTCATTTCATGTGTAAATGACTAAGTTAGGCCTGACAATTTAACTGACTATCTAACTGACTTACTCTCATGCATTAACAAGTAAAGTGTCACCATACAATTATTATTATGGAACATTCTGTGCATATTGTCATTTGGTGCAATCTTGCTATGTGGTCACTGTCACAAAATAAACTGATACAAAATATGCAAATCAACCTTGACTGTTTATTGTTTGAAAGCGCCCAGCGTATTTTACTTTATTGTGTTTTATTAAACGTTGACTGAACATTCGATTGAAATCAACCATGACCAACCTGAGCAGAGCCTGACGGGGTAAAAATATTGATCTGAGAAAACCATAAAAACATATTAAACCATACATAAAGGTTACCTACCAGCTCTTTGTTTGGTGTTTTGTGATGTGTCGTTCTTGAACGATTCGAATCTTTAATGTGACTAGGGAAGAACGAGTTGTCTCTATGACGGCGACATCACTTTGAAGGTTTTTCTCTTTTGAGTTCACCCTTCAGATTAGACTATAGAACTGTAGTGTTACTTGTTTAGGATTAAAAATGTTATTTGCTTTTAATTTATGTCATTATGTCCTTTTTGAGCAAGCATCTTATGCATATATAAGACCAATTTAAGCAATTGTTATACCAGCAAACTCAGAATTGGATTAAAAATTTAACTAGGCTATAAATACTTGGATTATTATATTATTATATAGCCTAGTATTTATTTACTGATAGATAGTCAAAAAGACAAATTAATCAATATTTTATTTATAACAAGGTTTTATTTATTTATACAATAATAACACACCACAGATCCTCAAGAAACAGTTACAAAAACACAGTGACAAAAATGTCAGAAATAGCGTATGTGACTGTCATGTGATTAAGGAATGATTTGAACCCGAAGACTTGTCAGACAAGAGGTGAGTTAGTCACAGACTGAAGACCCAGGTAAAGAATTAATTAATCTTTTCTGTATCTTTATAGCATTTTATTTTTGTATTGTTTGTAGTGTGATCAACGTTTGCTTAAGTACTAGATGTGTTGGGGAAGTAACACGTAACATTTTAATTACATTTTGGTAAAATGAACGACATGAATCGGAAAAAGATTCGTTCATTTTGCTGAACGCGACTCAAAAGTTCAAGTCGGTAAAATGATCAGAACTTCCCATCACTAGTGTCTAGATTTCCCACACTTGAAAAACTAAAAGTCCAAGTCCGCGACGAGCGGTTGTTTCTCTGCGGCTGCACTTCTTTGAATCGCGATTCACGAACTTCAGTAGAGTCTATAAAATGATTGGCCATAAAATGAACCAATCACAAGACATCTTATAGGGGGGGAACCTGGGGTGGCCAATCAAATTTCCATGTCCATGCAGGGGCGGGTCTACGTGGTGGCCAGGGGGGGCACCGGCCCCCCCTGGCCACCACGTAGACCCGCCCCTGCATGAAACATTGGTTTGTTTGAACCCAGAGGGAGTATCAGCCACATTAAAAAAGTTAACAGCTTAAGTCATTTGAGGATTAATGCGTATTGGAGACGCGAACCGTTTAAAGCAATTCAGTTTGATTTGGTGAACTGGTTCAAAAAGATCCGGTTACATCGAATGATTCGTTCATGAACCGGATATCAAAAACTGCTTTGTTTTGAACTCTCTCACAACAGACACGGAAGAGAAGACAATGCTGTATAAAGTCGTAGTATTTTTAGACCACAATGAATTTTTGATGCTTCAAAAAATTCTAACTGACCCTCTGATGTCACATGGTTTACTTTGATGATGTTTTTCTTACCTTTCTGGACATGGACAGTATACCGTACACACATTTCAGTGGAGGGACTGAGAGTTCTCGGACTAAATCTAAAATATCTTAAACTGTGTTCCTAAGATAAACGGAGGTCTCACGGGTTTGGAACAAGTTATTAATGACATAATGAACTATCCCTTTAAGATATAAATGTTTTTAGAATATATTCTCCAAGACAGGTATTTTGACATAATTTTGCATGTATTTGTCGGTACAGAAGCAAGAAGATGCATATTCAAAAATCAGAACAGCTGCGTGTGCTGTGTACTGAATTGGGCTCATTCACATCTTTTTTTTCTATTTGCTTGTTTAAACTGTGATTTTTATTTGTTCGTTCAGGTGCAGGACGACACGAAGGAGAGCTTGGTTTGATGTTGCTGTCCATGAGACACGGCTCTCTGCCTGTGCATGTAACATCACGCACGAGGCGAGTTGGCTACTCAGTTACGTTTTTCCAAATCTTGTGTTTGAATGCTACTCTTTTGAATGTTTACACTGGCAAAGCTTAAAAACGTGCAAATGATAAGCTTTTTTGATGACTCTGAGCCCGTAAAGTGAAGTGACATTCAGCCAAGTATGGTGACCCATACTCAGAATTTGTGCTCTGCATTTAACCCATCCGAAATGCACACACACAGAGCAGTGAACACACACACACACTGTGAGCACACACCCGGAGCAGTGGGCAGCCATTTATGCTGCGGCGCCCGGGGAGCAGTTGGGGGTTCGATGCCTTGCTCAATGGCACCTAAGTCATGGTATTGAAGGTGGAGAGAGAGCTGTTCATGCACTACCCCCACCCACAATTCCATCCGGCCCGAGACTAGAACTCACAACCCTTCGATTGGGAGTCCAACCCTCTAACCATTAGGCCACGACTTCCTGACCTAAACTGACCTGAGGCCCCTATAATCTGCATCACCTTTCACCCTACTAAAGATGGCCCTGTATGAGGGTGAGTAAATGATGACAGGCCTTTTATTTAAAATTAATTAATTAATCTTTTCTCATCTTTCTTTCTACAAGTCTTTTGTTTGCAACCTGTAGCTATTTGGATGTCAGTGCTGTGATTAAAAACCACATAAGATGCCAGTTTCTCATGCAACATTAGCTCCATATGGACTTACATACACAACCATTGCAGCGTTCTCCCTACAGCCCTTACCCACTAGACAGAAAGAACGAATGAGCGCGGAGAATTCCTCCATCATCAAACAGATGGTTTGAAGCATCATTAACATGTTAATGTGAACGTCTCTCTCCCCTTACGCTCCCTTATTTTCTCACACACATACATTCAGACACAATACAGTTGTAAAGTTATGTAAGAGAGAATACATTTTAGATAAATTATTGTCTTCGATTTTACGTTGGACATCAAGTTGCTGCGCTAGTTGACTTTAAGGGACTATAAATGTTTGTCAACAGAATGACAAAGCATACTTTTATTCTCTGATCTATATAATGACTGGATTGCTCATTGCATTCTAAACTGCTGTCAGGCGCTGAAGCCACCTGAAGTGTTTGAGCGGCCTTCTTGCTATTCCCCACTGGCAGAGAGCATCACTGACTGACTGCCAAAACCCTGACCTAAAATTACCAGATTTTATGTGTATCATTCACGCAAAGATATGTGTATGTAAATAATTTTTTACTTCAGATGTTATCTGCAATGTTTATGGTCTTGTCGACACAGGTAACTGAGCCAACTCTAAAAAATATTGTTTTTATGTTTGTAATTATGCAGCAAATATTAAACATGAATATAAATCTGGTATTAGTATATGAAATTGATTTGAATATACAATGAATAATACAACACAAGCCTTTATACTAATATACTACTCTATGTTGTACTGATTTTTAAAACTATGCATACTATAATCTTGGAAATAAAGATGCATGTCTTTAAGTCTGTACCATATACAATCAGCGTTATTTCTCTGAATAAGTTATGATGTGTATATTGTTAATGTCCTGACTGAGCAACATCTATTTCCCTCTCATTTCATTCTGTGGTGTTTTACTAGCATTTCAGTTTAAATAGGAGTAAAGGAGTAAAGGTAAATTAAGGTGCATGTGTATATAAAACATAAATCTTTGATTTTTGTTGAGCATGCCATGTTTATCATGTTCATCTGATGTTCCCTAAAGTAATGAATAAGTGTAACTTTTTAATACACAGGGGAAGTTCCCAACAATAAACAAATAACCACTTACATGCTAAGGTTTATGTTTTGTTATAGGACTGTACAGGGACACTTCAGATATAAAATGCAGATTGTTGGGTGATGCTGTCTCATTAAAAATGTATGATTTCCTATTAATTCAATAGAACTTATGGAAATAGGGAATACCAATATGGTGGCATGGTGGCTTTACTTTTATTATGCGATGGGCAATCCAGTTCTCTGTTATAGATCAGTGTTTTAATTAAGCAAATTGTTTGAGTGGTTTACTATGATTACAAAGTTGGCGTGGCAACCAGATACATGGCATGCAAATTACTTGTGAAGACTGCGCTAGCCTAAACACATTGGATATAATGCAAAATGAACATCTTTGGCAACAGAATTGCAATGCAGACTGAATTACCCCATGCTTTAAAACAGATTTCTCTACTGGACATGATTCAAGTTAAACTAAAGTTAAACCATGTTTGGCCATAACCTGGGTTTAAAAATTTTTGAGGTATGGGGTGGTGTAACGAGAGGAGGCGTGACAACCAGTAGTGAGCTCTATTCCAAAGAGTGGTCAAAACTGGCAGGGTCAAACAACACCAAACAGGTACAATCCTGATAAACAGTCCAAGGTAAAACACATGCAAGGAAAAAAAGTAGGATCCAGGGAAACACGGACACTCTGAAAACTTTACATGCTAACACTATTGAACAATAAAAAGAGTGTAAAAACAGGCTTTAAATAGGATGAGACTCTTGGAGGTAACAAGAGACAAGTTAATGCAATAAGTTATGAAATTGATGACAATAAGTGAGTCCAGGCAAAGTATAATGGGGAATGTAGTTAGTGAGGGAGTGACAACAGTCTAGGGTGGAGTGCCTTCTGGATGAGCTCAAGGGCACACCAGCTGGTGATCGTAACTGGTGGGGTTAAGAATTGTGTTATAATAAATTCTACAAATACAATATATACTAAACACTTCAAAAGAGACGTGTAGATATTTGTAGATGTAGGTTTTTTATTTTATTTTATTTTTTATTTGTTTTATGCAGTGCTTAATTTGTGAATTGCAAGGTCCTGGAACAAAGCGGGGTAACAGATCCGGCATGTGATTACAGGAGGGAGAGGTAGAGAATTCACACAGTCACACTGGTGGAACAGTTTAAGTGATTAACAGCATGCATCAGTTGTTTTTAGGGTCCATACAGTCAAGAATAACCTGGAAAAGCCATGAAAATTTAAACAGCCATTTCCCTTTAAGGGAAAACACTCATATGAGCATTTTTAAACAGCAAATTAGTTATTCACCGATTAAATGTTATCTTTGAACATGCTGGCCATGCACAGAAACATTACATATTTATACTGAAATCTATTTCTAGGTTTTGTTCTGTGTAAATTAAATAACACATAAATTGTCCTCTTCCTGACATAAATTCAAGCACTGAGCCACTACAGCAAAGTGTACAATACTGCGTATTACCATGAGATTGTCCGGGTCCAGATCATCAAGCACAAGCATCGGCATTGGCATCTTAGACTTTAATTTGCTTAGGTCCAGAATATACCATAAGCTATTATCTGTGAAAAATTTGTCCCAGGACAGCTTCTTACGTAAATGAGATTGGGGAAGCTATAAGTAAGTTTTATTTTATTTATTTATTTATTTATTTACAAAACAACTGTTCAGAATGTATAAAAAATACTATATTATGCCTTTTTACTTTCAAGATACTTTGAGTTATGTTGTGTTATGTTGAGAAAAATAATAACACATATTTAGTAAAATCTTTCAATTGTTGCACCACTTACTTATTATTAGGTCCCACTTTATATTAAGTGTCTCTAATACCTGTGTTTTTGCATTGTAACTAGATGTGTATATGGTATGTAAAAGAGATACTGAACGCGTTCATTGAACGATTGTTCATGAACTCGTTCATATTTTGGGCGAACGTGAACTGAACGTGCTGTATTACTGCCTGATGAACGTCACTGCCTACTCGTTCATTCTGGTGTCTGTGAACAGCACGCTTTCTCAGGTTAACTTCGTTCAATAGGGTGCCAGATTACTATAGAGCCTTCCAGGCGAAAACCTGGCTAAAACACCGTAAACGGGTCTTAATATGTAGCGGAAAAACACCCAATCTGGCAACACCACCGGTCGCACCGCTGTCTGCCGCATATGTGACGCGTCATCAAAAAAAAAAAAAGCATGGAGGCGACAGCAGCATGTAAGCAAGAAAACGTATGATCATTTAAAATAATTTTATTTTGTTTATGACAAGGTCGGTGAGAATGGGAGACAAAGCATTAAAGCAACAATGGGGAATTGCTGTCCCCTCAATGCTAATGTAAACCCTGGTTGGATAAGGATTCAAAATTGGATATGAAGATGAAATCTGGCACATAGCTTCATTGTTTATGTCTGTGATTCTATATGGGCTGTTGCAATAATTTTGAAAAATAATAGTTCGCAGCAACGTATGGAAAAAAGGAACTATCAACCAGTTCATTTTTGGAACTGTGAACTTAGTGAACTTAGTTCAAAGTTTTGTAGTTTGAACTATGATCTGAACTAGTTCATTTTAAAATTTGTGAATTGAACTAGTTCATGTAGAAAGTGAACTTTTCCAGCACTGGAACAAACAGGCTGAGGTGTCTTGACTACCAAGTCCATGTGCACAACTGATCCCAAGACAGTTAGTTGAGGATGCAAATACCCACTCTCTCAGGGGAACAAGAGCCCCCTCCGCGACTTTTTTAAGGGACAGCCCGAAGGGTAGGATCTTGTACTGAAATGCTAGTCCTTATGCTAGTTTAGTTTACACTCAAAAGGGATTGGCCTTTCTGACAAGATTTCTAATACGTCGGTCACCAACGTGACGTCAAAAGTGACCGATTGAAAGTTAACTAAATTTGTTTTAACCTTAACGCCTCTGTGCAGCACTCAAGTTTTTCTGTATGTACATTCCCAAAGCAGCCCCAGGTGTTCAGTTTAGGACTTAGACTAAAGATAAAGAAACAGTACAACAGCGGTTCTCAACCAGTTGTCCAGAGCTTACTAGGGGTTCACGGCAAACTTTCAAGGGTCCCGTCTTAAAAAAATAAGTTTTACCTTAGTGAAATTACCAAAAAAAAAAAAATTAATAAATAAATAAATAACAAAAATAATAATAATAATAATAAAAATAATAATAATGTATACATTTAAATAAAATGTGAACCACCAACTTGTTGTATGTTTGAATATGATAGCCTCAAACCATTCCATATGTTTAATTAAAGGATAAAATAATATATATTTATAATCAGCCAATATTAAAAAATATACAAAAGAGGTATACACTACTATTTATTCAAATGAGACACTTGGAATTATCTCAACAGGGACCACTTCTCCATCTGTTTTTTTTTTTTTTTTTTTATTATTATTTTTTTTTTGTGTATTAATTAATTATGCCCCATAAATAACCTCCCTGGTTGTCCTGAAAACATGAAAATATTTTTAGGACAAGACACTTATGATCGAGTCATGAGCAGCATGGGTGACATTAACAGAGGGTGACCTCCGTGTTTGACTGTTTTGAGCCCGTCATGCTTTCCTGGTCTCATAGCACTGGGCTCTCTGAGTTACTGTCATTTCTGCTCAATCTATATTTTTTATCTTTATTTATATCCCACTATGGGGTGTCCTGCCAAGCCTCAAAACAGATGCCAGGAAGCTTACAAGTTTGTTTTCCTGTTAAGCCATGGTGAAACTGTCTAAGTTTCAGACACTACTGTCAGATTCAAAAATGTCACTGCTCTTCTTGTAGCTTATTTAGAGGCATCTTGCAGCAGGAAGCAAAGCAGCTTCAGAGAAGTGTGTAGGTGTCAGAATAAACAAAAGCAGTGGCGAGGCATGACAGGGATCCTTACCATTTGGTTATTTTGTGTCAAGAAACAAAATTTGTTACTACTATGCATGGACTTGCTGTCAGAAGAGACAGAGGAATCTATTCTATATTACTAACTCAATAAACTTTTGGCATATAATTCAATACTTTGGCACAATAACACATTTTTCCATAGGTGAGTCAAAGTGAATTTCTGATGGATACTGAGTGTAACAATTGTAATTGTAATTGTATATGCTAAGGTTTCAGGTTTAATTTTGAATTTAGGAAGATAAGATGTGAATCAGTTAATATATGTCCAATTTATCAGAAAATGTATAAAATTACTACACTAAAAAAAAAAAAATTATATATATATATATATATAAAATAATAATAATAATAATAATAATAATAATAATATTTCAAAGTTAACCAGCAGTTAATTAAACAACAATTACAGGAGCATGTTGTACAAGAAAATATTTCAAAAAACATATTATTGTTATTATTATACTATTTTTTTTTTTTTAATTCAGTGTATCTTTGCGATTATTTGTGAAATTTATTAGCAATTTCTTAGTCAAAATTCTCTCTAACCTTTTTTCTTATTTGTGTTTCTTTTTGTAGTGTTCCAGAATTGGTAACATGATAGAACATTTACACAAAATGAAACTATCACTGAGTATAGGGGAACATTTACTGATAAACATGCATTACCATTCAAAAGTTTGTGGTCAATAATATGTTTTATATGTTTTTTGTATTTTTTTGTTTGTTTGTTTGTTTGTTTGTTTATATATATATATTTTTTTTTTTTTTGTCTCGCTGTTGCCGCCACCACCATATTGTGGAGTTGATGTGTGTTTCATTGTGAAAGTGAAATTTTGTTTGGCCTTCCAAAAGAGGACACAACTAAAAAAGTGGTTAAGTTGCATTTACAACTTTTCCAGAATAGTTCAACCCAAATATTCAGATATGTGCAGTGCATTTTAAGAAGGACTATTTCCTGAACCCTTGAGAGAAGCCTACAAGGCTGTTTCTATAAAGTGGGGCAATTCCAACTTTGCAAGGACAGTATGACGCTTCTAACTCTGACAAGCCTCTAAGATTGTTTTTATGTTTAAAGAATTTGCCAATTCAAACACAAGTTTTGAGCAGTGTAGAGTAGCGCTTGTTGTGTGTCGTTTCTCTGATCACAAATGCAGAAATGGTTTTATGTCTACATGACATGAAATGCAACGCAACATGTAAAAAGACAGTAGAAGTCATTATAATCAGTAACTGATTATACTTATAAAAAATATCCCCACTGGATGCAACAAATGTAATTGGTTTAATTGGTTTAGTCTCGTTGCACCGGGACACGGCATCACAGTATGGTAAGGGTCGTAACATTTCTGCCACACACTTGAGGTATATTATTTTGAGCCCTGCATTTCTCTGCAGCTCAGTTTACTTTCTTTTTCTTTTTCTTTCTTGTCTGTTAATGCTCTTCTCTGGCATAATTTGTGTTTGTTGCGATGTATGTAGCTCCCTCTGGCATAGTACCTCAAAGACCTAAGCTTCTAAACTTACTGTGATGTTAGAGTTTGTTCTTTTGTGACCTGCATCGAGAGAGACGTTCTCAGAAGAGAATGTTTCATTTCAGCCAAAAACAAGGAAGGTCAGCTAATCACTAAATCAAAAACTTCACTAAATCTTCCCCTTGTGAAGTGCATCAGCAAAGTATAATCAGAATATGCATGGACTGTGGAGAGGAAAAACAACATACCACTCAACTTGGTAAAACCTGAACCATTTTTTTTGTCTGCGTATCTATGCAGAACCTAATGTTCAGCTTGCTTCAACATCATTAATATTAAAGAAAGTATTCTAATTTAATACCTTATTCACAGCAATAACATCTGTGTGTGTTCATAAAAGTGTGTGTGTGTGTGTGTGTGTGTGTGTGTGTGTGTGTGTGTGCGCGTGCGTGCGTGTGTGTGTGTGTGCGTGTGTGGGTGTTTGTGTGTGTGTGTGTGTGTGCGTGTGTGTGTGTGTGTGTGTGTGTGTGTGTGTGCCTACGTAACAATATGGGAGGGCTGGGGGTCGTGGCCTAATGGTTAGAGAGTGGCACTCGTAATCCCAAGTTTACGAGTTCGAGTCTCAGGCCGGCAGGCAGGCTTTGACCCAGGCAATGAAGCCCCAACTGCTCAAATAAATGGCTGCCACTACTCCGGGGGTGTGTGTGTGTGTGCACTTTTGAAGGTTAAATGCAGAGCACGGATTTGACCCAGTATGTGTCACCATACTTGGCTGTATTTCACGTCAAAGGAATATTTTGGGGACATATTTTTACCGAAAAGTGAGCTAAACCTGACAGAATCTCAAAAAAAATTCCCTTCGGATTTTGGTTATTCAGACATTTTGCTGAACGTTGTAGTTGGAGGAGCAGTGGTGCTGATCAAGCACTTCAGGACGCAGAGACAGGGGAAGCGAGCCAGCGTGCTCATGAAGCTCAGATGTTTTTTGTATCACAAAAGGTTCTGTACAGATGTAACAGCATTAAAGAAGATGTGTTATTCTGATTTGGAAGCCCTCTTCATTAACTGTAAGCTCTTCAATTCAATGTGGGAGTTCCACTCGTTCATTCTTGTAAGTGTATACATTCATCTGCAAGTGCACGTGAGCCTGACTTTACAGAACTCTGACTCAACGACACTGTGATGGAGAGACTTTGAAAATGTCTACCATCACTGGTTTCACTGTTAATGTTGGTGCAAATGTTTTGGTTTATACATTCTCTCTTAATTGTCTTATTAGTTGTATTTATTTACTTAAACTCATTTCTAAATCATTTATATATATATATATTTATATATATGTTCCAATTTGGGAAGAGCGGGAAAAAAAATTGTATTTAAGATGGCCACCACTAGAATTTGGGATTGGACAGATAGAGAGTTTAGATAAGATTATGGGGCTGTGTAGCTAAGGAAATTCCAGCCTCGATGTTATAGTGGAGAGTTGGTATTGTGTTTAGTACTTGCAGTTCTAGTTTTAGACTGTTTTTATTACAATCTTTGTTTCAATCTCTTATACCTATTTATTTGTATATTCAGACATCCCAAGTCTCCTGGAAGTTCCGGGAGTCTCCCGCATATTGAAAGCGGCTCCCTGAGACCCGCAAATTAGTTAAAATCTCCCGGAATCTAGACCGAGCGAGCAAATGCGTGCATGTAAAACATATAATGTGTTTCAAACAAGGGGCAAGGAACTCGACCGGAAGTTGAAGTCGGCCGCGTGCTGCCATCTTGTAGCAGAACTTCACTTGCGTTAGCATTCCCATTGACTCCCATTCATTTTGGCGTCACTTTGACAGCGAATAACTTTACATCTGAGGCGTTTAAAGACTCTGTTTGTCCATTATTTATTTCTAAAGATACACGACAATATATAAAGGGCTCCATTACCTTCTATGTTACATTATGGCCCCCTATAAACAGTTTTTGTAAAAAATAGGCTAACGATTGCATCATAACCACTCGGCTCTCTGTCGCATTACCGTACAGACAGGAGGAGAAGCTCGCAGGCAATTAACTTAATATGGCGTACTGGCGTTACATTTTAAAATACTATACAAAATAATGAATCAGAATACTTAGGGGGGGGGGGGGGGGTCTTCGGGATACCTATTTTGCACACCTGCTTAAATAAACATCCCTCTGGGCCCCAGCTTTGCTATTGATCCTCCTAGTGACTGCTCGGGTCGTTATCACAAACGCCATCTTGTTTACAACACCAGAACTCTGTTTTCATTCTCTGGGACTTGAATAAAGCAAATCTTTTCCGTGAACTGCCAAAATACAGATAGCACATTACATGTCCCAATATATCAGACCATTGTTATACCACAATAAAAGATGCATATCACTCACCCACAGCTTTGGGGCTCTCTGATCACTGTTTAGCCCTCTGGGGTCTAATGGTGATTTGAAGGCCTAGAAAAGTTTTGGTATGCCCTGATATTTGTGCTTTTTTCAGTTGCTTATAAACATACATGGTTAAAGCTTAAAAACACTGTATTCAGTACAGTGTTAATTTCGTTAACGAAGATGATGACGAAAAATATTCGTTAAAAAAGCTTTTTTCTGTGACTAAGGCGAGACATTGACGAGCTAAAAATAATATCTGACAACGAAATTATGACAAAAGTTTTCATTAACTAGACAAGACTTGACTATAATGTTATATGAGGACTACCAGACATTCAAAATACATCCTATAGGCTATTGTCCTTCAAAATGTGTGTCCCTGTCATTGGATTGCGATCAGATAAGGGCCGCAGCCGCAGTAGATGGATAGTCTAATAAAACACGAACTAGCGATCTAAAACAATGGCTTCAGCACCCGAAGGGGTAGGGATAAGGTAACTAGATGTCCTGTTTTTCCTAGGGGTCACAATTTGTTGTTGATTAACTTAAAGTAGTGAAAGCGGGATAGACGAAATCACGCTGATAGAAGTGTTCTCTCTCTTGCACGCAGTCCAGATGTTTATCGTGTAGAGTACATCACGTCTTAAAAGGTCGGTTATGGATTGAGTGTATGTGAACAGGTGGGTGAAAACTGAACGCGTGTCAGTATTTCATGCATGCCTTCCATCTTAAATGGACAGCATTCCAAATTAAATACCCATCTGTCATTAATTTTAACCAACAAAAGAAAAAAGTTAAGTAAAACCTACTGTATCTAAATAATTAGTTTAATTTGTATCTCTATTGTATTTGTCTGATTGAGCTTTTTAATATATATATATATATATATATATATATATATATATATATATATATATATATATATATATATATATATATATATATATATATAGCTTTTCAGATTTCAAGAAAGAATGTTATGGCGGCAAATAAATGCCAATAATAACTGTCATTCCCCACATCCTCGCTCTCGATCTTCTCACCTCTGCTCGCGCAAACAATTGTATTTTTGTCAGTCGTGGGGCGGGGCTTGCTGTCTTAGTTGTTATCTCAAATGTAATTGGTTATTCCCCTTTTCCTGAAGTCAATATTGGATCCCTGTTAGAAGATGATTAATAATTTACTTGTCTTGACACATGACTTCATCAGTGGACCAGATACATGTTATCATTTCAAATGAGTTATCATTTCATTGTTTTATTTATTTTTGTCTTTATTTAATGTCATTTAATGCATTGTTCATAGAGTAGATCTTTACTCGATACTTGATTAACAGGAAGTCTTCTGATTGCTTGTAATTGCAGTCTTGTAATAAGAGATACACATATGAACCCTTTTTACAGATTGTAATGATGCACACACACACACACACACACACACACACACACACACACACACACACACACACACACAAGTACAGTAAAGAAAAAAGCATTTGAATTTTCTTTTTTTTTCAGAAATGTATTGCATTTTTTTTTTTTTTATCGGGGTCAAGGGAGACCAAGGACTGGAGGATGTACAGATTGCCAGGTTCATGTTTTCTTTTTTTTTTTTTTTTTTTTTTTTTTATGAAAATTGTCCATAATAAAAGGTAAAGTACAGTTGTCTGAAATTTCATTTAGTCCTAAATTTAGTAACTTTAGTTATCTGTAGGTAGCTTTTAATGTCACTTTTATGTAACAAAATATCTTACAATTATTAATAAATAACTGGTCTGTTTTTAAACCTGTTTCTAATAGGATTGACTGCATTTGGTGTGATGTCAGAATCAAGGACTCAGGCATGCTGACTTATTGAGGACCTGTTTAGTGTACAATAAACTTTTCTCTCAAGCATCCAGGCAGACTTGGAAACATTTGCAGAAGCCTGAACTCTTCATGCACTCTCCTCAGAAGGCAGTCGAAGCTCAGAGCAGCTGTGGCACATTGGACTGATACACACAAAATGTACTACTCTGAGAGATATGAGGTATGGAGACCCTGCTTTACTCTTACTTCATTACTCTGTCTTCACACTGCTGTTCATGCATATGTCCAAGTTAATTTTTTAACTATGTATTTAACTGCTAAATCAGTAAGATATTGCAGAGCTAACTTTAGATGTTGACATAGCAGCTTCTCATGATGCCTGTGAAGATGTACATTTACATTTAGTCTTTTAGCAGTCACTTATCCTAAGTGGCAATGGAAGAAATTAAAATCAACAAAAGAGCAATAATACCTAAGTGCTATAACAAGTCACAGTTAGGTTGACGCAGTGCACATAGCAAGTTTAAAAAATGTATATTATATAATAAAAAGAAAACAAGAACAAGCTAGTGTTAGAGGCCTTTTTTGCATTTTGTTAATTCTATAATAAATATTTAAAAAATAGAATACAAGATTAGAGAAGCTAGTAGCTAGAAGCTAGATTTCAGAGCAGTTGTTCAAGGCTGTTAATTAACAAATATTTAATATTATTAAATAATTATAATTAGATAATTATTTACAAAAACATTTAAAATCTAACTGTTCAAGAGCTTTATATTGTATTGTGTAATGTTGAAATGAACATCACTTACCTGGCATTTTCAAAGTGTATATTGTTTATGTGCTCTGAGGGACATACTTTAAAAAAAAAAAATTGTTATAACCTTTTAAAAAGACTCATGGTCTTACTCATGGCCTCGCTTGGTCTTAGCCGTGTTCCAGGTTCCTGGGTGGGCTGCTTCTTTGCATTGGCTCACTTTGCAACAGGTTATTTTGCATTTTTATCCTCATATCTGAAATTAAAAAAAAGTAACCATGTTGTTTACACAAATACACTACATTATTAAAATTATTGTGATGGTCACTGATACTAGTAGTAATTTATAGAAAAAAAGAACACAATTACCACATAGCACACATATTGTCAGTGATATTTACATCTTACTTAATACATTTACACCTCAGACGATCACAAACACCAATGACAGAGTATAACACATTGAACAGAAGCTTAGTTACATTCATAAGCACAAGCATGCTTTATATGTAGGCCTATATAATCCAAAAACTATAGTTATAAACATATATGGCTATATTTTTGAACGGAGAATAGCCTATCACAGTAGTTTTGTCTAATCATTCTTACTGATATTTGGCTAGTAACATTTTAACTTATATTACTTTTATAGGACAATGACAATTTATTTATATAGCGCAATTAACTACAACTTCCGTCAACAACTGTGCTTTCCATTATGTCATTAAAAACAGAGAAAAACACACAACAAACAAACAAACAAAAAAATAAAATTAAATAAACTTGTACAGTCATCAGCAAAACGCTTTTGAAAATAAAAATGTCTTTAGCCTGGACTTAAAAATATTAAGAGAAGAGGCTTGTCTAATGGACAGTGGCAAGGCGTTCCAAAGCCTGGGGGCAGCAATACAGAAAGCACGGTCTCCCCTGCACTTAAGCCTCGACTTTGGAGTAAACAATAGATCCTGGTTGGAAGACTGAAGGGATCTAGTGAGTTTATACTCGGCCAGCAACTCCCTGAGATAAAGTGGAGCCAAACCATTCAGGGGTTTAAAGATGAGGAGCAGCATCTTAAAATCAATTCTAAAACAAACAGGCAGCCAATGTAGTGAGCATAAAATAGGAGTGATATGCTCCCTCCTTTTGACGCCACACAAGAGTCTAGCCGCAGCATTCTGAACAAGCTGCAAGCGGGATAAAGCTGTCTGGCTAATCCCAAAGTAAAGTGAGTTACAGTAGTCCAGCCTTGATGAAATAAAAACGTGAATTACTTTTTCAAAATCTTTAAAAGAAAGAAAAGGCTTAGCTTTAGAAAGCTGTTGCAGCTGAAAAAAAGCAAGATTTGACAACTGAATTTATTTGTCGGTCAAACTTTGAGCCATCATCAAAAATGAAGCCAAGGTTTTTTACCCATGATTTTAAACACGGAGTCATCCCTCCCAAATAAATTTTTGGGGAATTTGAAAATTCAGATGGACCAAAAAATATAATTTCAATTTTCTTTTCATTGAAAATTAAAAATATTAAGGAAAGCCAAGTCTTTACATCTGCCAAACATGTCATAAGAGACTCAAGACCCACAGAGTTTCGTTTGACAGGCAGATAAACCTGAGTGTCATCCGCATAACAGTGAAATGACAAACCATGTTTTCTAAAAATTGAGCCAAGTGGGAGCATATAGAGGGAAAAAAGCAAAGGAGCCAAAATAGAACCCTGAGGAACCCCACAGGGCAAAAAAGCGTTACTCGAGTAATGTTCACCCATCTTGACTGAAAAACTCCTATTTGCAAAATATGATTTAAACCATTCTAGAGCAACACCTCTTAGACCAACACAATGTTCTAAACGGTCAATGAGAATAGCATGATCGACTGTATCGAAAGCAGCCGTCAAATCCAAGAGCACCAGGACTGCAAAATCACCCGAATCACATGATATCAAAATATCATTAAGAACCCTCAAGAGTGCAGTCTCGGTAGAATGGCATTTACGAAAACCTGACTGAAATGTTTCAAACATTGAATTGTCAGATAAAACATTTTGTAACTGTGAAAACACCATTTTTTTCCAGAATCTTTGAGATAAAAGGCAGATTAGAAATGGGCCTAAAATTTGTTAAAACTGATGAATCCAGATTCTGTTTTTTAAGCATTGGGTAAACCACTGCATGCTTTAAACAGTCAGGCATAATGCCAGATTCTAAACTGCGATTAACGATGAACAAAAGATATGGAGCGATGTCAATAAAAACTTGCTTAAGTAAAAAAGGATGAATAATATCCAATAATCCAATAATATCTGACAAATGTCGACATTTTGCTTTTTTCACTGCTTTCTGATATTTAAAAAGAGAGTCCTTTAAAATCTCAAAGGAAACATGAAGCCTGTCCTTTTTCCACTTTCGTTCTGCTCTTCTACAACAACGTCTGAGAGAACGAATAGAATCATCAATCCAGGGTTCAGAACGGGCTTTAGACTGAAAAGTCCTTAAAGGAGCCACAGCATTTAAAACATTAGAAGAGGTGGAGTTAAATCTAACTCCGTTAGAAAGTTCATATTCGATTTTGGTGGTCGATAGATTACCGCTTTGAGAAGCGGATCACCAAGTTCTAAAACAAACAGTTGAAGTTCAAAGCTGCTGCAGTTAACGTTACTCGCCACTGAGCGACAGGTAAAATGATCTTTATAAATAGATAGTCTGCCACCCCGACCAGTTGTGTGCGGAGAATTAAAAAACAAACATTTAGATGGCAAGAGTTCAGAAAAAGGACTTAGATCACCTGGACAGAGCCAGGTTTCAGTAAGAAATAAAAAATCCAAGTTTCGGGTAGAGAACAAGTCATTTAAAATGAAAGTCTTGTTAATCACAGATCTGGTGTTGATCAAAGCCATCCTTAAAGACAGAGGATTTAAGGTAGATACCTTGCATTGCTTTGGCCGTGGTAGAGGACGAAGATGTTTCAAACACACTCCTCTGCTATAAAAACGTGGAGAGAAAACAGGAGAATATGAACCGGAGGGTGGGATTGTCACAGTCGGAACCAGGTGGATTAACAACTCCCGAATCGAATCCAGGGAGCGCCGGCAAACAACATGACTTCGAAAACTCCATCAGAACAGATATGCTCTCTGTGTTTCAAAAGCGCAAGCCTCAGCTTAACAGCTGTGCCACTCCGTTTTCCCCGGCGTCGCCTCCGCCTCCAGGCCGGTAAGGAACATGGCCAGCGGCATAGATATCCAGGTATGTTTGATAGAAGTGGAGGAGGAGTATAGTACGAGCCATTCCGTAGTTGATATGGCAACGTGTTTGCAGAAACTTGCAGATTTAAAAGGAATGACCGATCGTAAGTCAGTATCAGTGAGGCAAGCAGCGGCTGCCAGATAAAACTAATTAAAATAAACAAACAAACAAACAGTACATGGAGCGGCAGACGGCAAGCTACACACATCGGCGCCATCTTAGTTATATCGTATTGGTATCTATGTTAAAGAACATAAAAAATAAAAAATAAAAATAAAAACATCCTGACATAGTGAGACATTTAGATGCTGTGAATGAAACTTAATAATGTTTCACTTGATTATACATTTAGTCAGGAATTATAGATTGGAAAACCCCTAACTTGTAAAATGTGTACAAGTTATGTGTAAACTAATTTAAAAAATATATAAAAAAATACTCTGATCTCTGCTTAATCAAGCCGCTGCATTTTTTTCCCCAGAGGTATTCCAAAGCATATTCTTCTCAGCGTGTCTTATTGAGGTGAATTCTGTCTTATTTGCCACAGTCTTTTCTGAGATAAAATATTTTTTTTTCCTCTCAGCACAAAGCGAACAATAACATTTTAAAAACTTGAGATGCAGTCTCGCTGCTTTCTTTGCTTCACGTGGACTATTGTAATATCAATAGCGCGTTCAGCAGATGGGCGTGGGTGCATTAGATATAATAAAGGGTGACAGGAAAGACTGGACATCACGTTGTTTTCATATGGATAACTTTATCACAGAATAATTGTTTTCCATAAGACTTGCTTAGTTTACAATTAGACATGTCAGGCTTTCTTTCTATTTTTCTATATTTCTATCTTTTATGTTTCTAAATATCTATAGAGAGACTGTAGGCTGTAACTTCTTATATCAGTTTCTGTGAAGACATCTGCATTCCTACAATGACAAACCATTATTCACTACAAAACTCAAAAAAAAAGAAAGATGCTTGCAAGAATGGGGACATATTCTTGCATAAACAGGCCAAATACACACTGAGGAGGTCAGAGTGGGAAAGAGGAATTATTCTGGAAAGCTAAGGAACCAATTCACTTCTGTGACCCTGCTTCAGTGTGGAAAGGTCTGAAAGACAACACCAATTACAAGACACCATCCCCAAGAACTGTGGAGAATTAACAGCCGATGATCTGAATGAGCTTTATTGCAGGTTTGAAAAAACACCATTTACAAGGTAAATGCAACCCCTTTCTCCCCCACACCTTCACTTCAGATCAGTGAAGATTATGTGTGTCAGACCTTCAGAAAGAATAAGAGAAGAAAGGCACCAGCCCCAGACAGTGTGACACCAGCTTGTCTGAAAACCTGCGCTGACCAGTTGGCCTCACTGTAAAAAGAAATTGCTGATTCTACTTAAGAAAAACTAGTGAATTTAACTTACTTTGTAAAATTTGTTGAATTAACTTGATTAGACTGTGTACTGTGAACTTAGGTAGTTAAACTAAACAGATCTAGTACAATGTACTTATGATTGTTAAGTGTATTGTACTAAAGGCATGTTCACGCTGTTGCAAATTTCTGGAGCACAGAATTTGCATAGTAATAATAATGATGAATGATGAAATTATTATTTTTTTAGTAAATGCCCTACAATTATATATATATATATATATATATATATATATATATATATATATATATATATATATATATATATATATATATACATACATACATACATACATACATACACACACACACACACACACGTGTGCGTGTGTATGCATTTATTTATAGGTTCTGAATCTTTTTTTTTCTTCACGCTATATAAAATAACTGGGAAGATTAAAGCTTATTTGCAAGCCCATCAGCTGCTAATGCTTCACAGTCTATTATATTTTTATTTATAGAGCTTGATATAGTTACTGGCCGTTGGGTAAGTTTCAGCATAAGACAAAACTACTCTTCTAATCAGCTACTTTAATCTCTTAAATGCATTTTCGAATCGCGCATGCGCAATGGGACGGTTTGTGTTAAGACGACGACGACGAAGAAGAAGAAGAACTTCAGCTCGTGTTCTGGATGAGGCAGCAAAACTAGGTATGCTCTTGAACAACCATTTATAAACCTTGATGTCATTGTATTGTGTATAAACACACACACACACACACACACACACACACGTGTGCGTGTGCATGCATTTATTTATAGATTCTGAACCTTTTTTCCTTCAAGCCATAAAATAACTGGGAAGATTAAAGCTTATTTGCAAGCCCATCAGCTGCTGCTGTTTCACAGTCTATTCTATTTTTTTATTAACAGAGCTTGATATAGTTACTGGCCGTTGGGTAAGTTTCAGCATAAGATAAAACAACTCTTCTAATAGTCTACTTTAATTTCTTAAAAGCGTTTTCGTCTCGCGCATGCGCAATGGGATGGTGTGTGTTTGAAGAAGACGACGTCGACGAAGAATTTACGCTCGTGTTCGGTATGAGGCAGTAAAGTTAGGTATGCTCTTGAATGAATACTTATAAATCTTAATGCATTTCATATAAAAACTCAAATTTAATTTGCTCATTGTACAGTAAGAGGAAAAGGCACACTAAAGTAGTTTTATGTTGAATGAGACCAGTGGCTTTTACTAGTTTGCAAAAACCGTTTTTTACTGAACACTGTTTTTATGTAGCGTTACAGTTTATAAGCTGTTTTAATCGGTAATAAGTTCGGGGTTTATTAAGATGTAAAAACCTGTGCGGCCTTAACGAAACAATTTTCTAGAACGTTTGATGCTCACGTGTCGTTCACATGGAAATTAACAACACGATAAATTAAGATGTCGTAACTAACAAGCAATTACTACCTTATTTTGTCTTTTTATTTTGTGTATGCTCATTTTTGTGACTTAAATTCATGCAGTGGACGTGCAAGTTCTGCTTGTTTTCGTGTGAAAAGAGGGCTCCGCTGTTGAAACACTACAGATTAAAACATGGAAGCTACTCTAGAAGTACTCCGATTCCATGTCTCTACACAGATTGTCTTTGTTCATTTAAATCATTTAATGCACTAAAGGTGCACTTAACAAAAAATCATTCACATCAAGCACACGGTAGCCAATCCAGTCCATGTGATAACATCCCTTTGATATTTAACTGCCCACTTTGCAGTTTTGAGGAGCCCTGCACAAAGTCAATTTTTTTTTCTCATTTACGGCAGCATCTAAAAAATCATGAAACAGTGCAGTGTCCATACAACAATTGCAATTTTGAGAGCAATGTCTACTCTACATTTAATTCACATATATGTAGAGATCATGGAGCACATGATCAAAGACAATTGAAATCTGAGGTTCTCTTGCACATTGCTTCTCACAGTGTAGATAATGTGCAACAAGAAGAGCCTTTGAGCCCTGATCCTGTAGATGAACATTTGGAGGAAAATGATATAGAGAATGAAAACCTTGATCAATTGCATCATCAATTGGAGCACAATTTAGCCTCACTATTTCTTAAAATGCAGGCAATTTTGCATGTTTCTGATTCGGCTGCACAGGAAATAATTCAACAAATAAATCAAATTTTACTTTTTTCAGAACCCCTTGTCTATCATGCAATTCAGCAAATTCTCCTTGAACATGGACTGAGTGGCTGTGATTCATTAGTGAGAAAAATTGTGAATGCAGTAAAAGAAAGTAACCCAATCTTGACAATGACCAAAGATGGCGAGCCTCTTTCCACAATAAGCAGAAGAGCATCATATTTTCAGAGGGAATTTCCGATTGTCATGCCAATTGAATACAAGCTTGAGGCACACTCAGTCTCTTATGTGCCAATTCTGCAAATGTTGCAGAAAATTCTAAACAGGCCAGACATTCTAAATAGGGTCCTTTGCAATGATCGATCAGTTAATGAATTCAAGACTTACCGAGATGGCACCCACTATCAAGAAAATGACTTTTTCAACACTGAGACCTTCAGGATTGTTCTGGGTCTTTATGTTGATGAATTTGAGCTGGCCAATCCCCTTGGCACTTCTAGAAAAAAACACAAACTGTTCGCTCTCTATTGGGTTCTAGCTAATCTTCCCTCAAAAGATCGTTCATTACTTCAGTCAATTCAGCTAGCAATTTTATGCAGAGCTACTGCAGTAAAACAACATGGTTACACAGACATCTTGCGACCACTTGTTCAGGACCTTGAAACTCTTGAAAAGCATGGTGTATACATTGAACAGTTAGGAGAATGTGTGAAAGGAAGTGTACTTTTTGTGTCATCTGATAATCTAGGTGCTCATTCTTTCGCAGGACTACAGGAGAGTTTCACTGTTGAGCACCCTTGTCGGTTCTGCTTGGCAACGAGGAGTGAAATCCAGGAGAAGGAGGTCCGGTCGGGAGCATTTGAACTGAGAACCAAGCAGGAGCATGACAGGCATGTGGCTGAAGTGTTACACGATGCGAGTTTGGTAAAGCAATATGGTGTAAAAGGTGGCTGTGTTTTAAGTGAAAGGTTGGAACATTTTCACACAGTTGGTGGTTTTCCACCTGACCTAATGCATGACCTTATGGAGGGTGTCATCCCTATTGAAATGTCCTTGTGCATTAATGATTTGGTCTCAAGGAAATTAATCTCTCTTGAATCCCTGAATCAAGCTATCAAGCAGCTTCCTTACAAATTCTCAGACAAAGTTGATCAGCCTCAAATCATCCCAGGCACATTTGCCTCAAAAGGTACCATTGGGGGTAATGCACATGAGAATTGGGCGCTTATTAGACTTCTGCCCCTCATGGTTGGCTTTGATATCCCTGAGAATGATAAAACATGGGAAATTGTGTTGCTTCTGAAAGATATGTTAGAAATGACGTTGGCATTCAAGTTCACTGAGGATTCTCTTGATTTTCTTGATGCAAAGATCTCAGAACACAGACATTTGCTTTTAACAGTCTTTCCTCATTTCAAATTGCGCCCTAAACACCACTATATTGAGCACTATCCGCAGCTCATAAGAACATATGGGCCACTAAGAGATATGTGGACGATGCGATTTGAGGGAAAACATAAAGTGTTCAAGCAGGTAATCCGTGACACCAAAAACTTTAAAAATGTTCCACAAACTTTGGCTGTTCGCCATCAAAGACTGCTGGCTTACTACATTGACTCCCCCTCCTTTCTCAAGCCACCCATACAGACAGATAAGATGATGGGTACTTTGATGTCAACTTTCCCTCAGAACATTCAGGAATTCCTGAGAGACAAATATGCAGTTCAGAACACTGTCCTCGCAGCATCATCTGTGAGCATTGATGGAATCAAGTACAATCCAGATATGGTTGTATCTGTTGGTACTTGCTCAGGCCTACCTGATTTCAGACAGATTTTCAAAATTCTTGTCATCAACAGTGATGTTCTGTTTGTGTGTAAAGATCTGACATGTTGGTACATTGAGCACCTGCGTTCTTTTGAACTGTGCAGTCCTGTGCTATCACTGTCAATTACCAAACCCTCGGATCTAAATGACCCATTTCCTTTGCCAGCCTATACACTTCGGGGCAGGACCTATGTTACGCTCAAACATTATATCATATGCTGAATGAATGACAATTCAGGTTTTAAAGGGACTTCAGAAATTCTGCAAATTATCATTATTTAGTCTCATTCTTATTCTGTAGACAAAAATTATTTTTGAAAATATTTCTGACTGCTCTTGTCTATGTCAGAAGATCGCAGGCATAGCTTCAGGAGCACACAAAAGCATACATAATTTCATTAAACTAGGTGTTCAAATAGTAGATCAATAGGTTTGGTGAGAAACAAACTGAAATGTTATTTATTATTTTTACTTTAAATTGTCACATCGTGCATGTACTCGAGAGAGTAGCGGTTAGCTTAAATGCTGTCCTGTGTGAAGGGTTTCTCCTTTGCACAGTTTTTTTCAAGATTTATAAATAATTTGAAAGAAAAAAAACTGTATATCAATCTTGAACAAATTCTCCTGTGCAAATGAACAACCCTTCACACAGTATAGCATACACACAGGATATATACAGTTAAATGGATTATATATTGAAGTTCATTTCTCAACAAACCCAACCATTTATGCCTTAAATGCTTGAACTGTATTGCACAAGTCACATGAAATTATGAATGCCTCTGTGTACATTACATTTTAAACAAGGATGAGTGAAACTTTTTGAATCATATTTTTGCAAAGGATGGGTTTAGAATGATGAAATTGGGGTGAGCAGTCCCTTTAAGAAAACTAACTCAATTCTTTAACCTTTGTAGAGAGACCAAGTATGGAGACAACAACTGTACTCCGAGTTATAATTTGTGACAACGACATCCGAAAAATTGTACTTCCTGTGAAACCACAGACAGTTGACTCACTGTTGGAACAACTTGAAGAAAAGCTGGGACTTCAGTACAAGTTCGCACTTCAGTTTGAGGATCCAGACTTCAACAATTCCCTCGTGAATCTTACCAACATTGCTGACTTGCCAGATAAGCCTACACTGAAGATTGTCTCCCTTGTGACGTCACCAACCCCTAGCACAGCTGACACTGAAGTCCTATCTGTGGCTTCTGATCATCCACGCCATTGTCTACGGACTGCATGGCCAGAAACTTTCGAGATCCCTACTTTTCCTGTTGACGTTGAGTATAGATTACGTCAGGGAAATCTACAGTACATGCGAGATCAAACATACCTACAATTGTCAGGAGAGCTTAAGCATGAGATTCTCGAAAAACTCTCAGAAACTATATACAGTTACAAAGCTTACCCAGATAAGGAAGACTTCGAGGCTGTTGCTACTGCTTTAATACAAAAACACCCTTGCCTTACCCAGCCTGGCTCATCTAAGGGGTGGAATGGGTGGTATGATAGCCTTAGGTGGAAAATGGGCAATTACCGCTCAAAACTGCGTCGAGCTGGATGCTTGGAGGTATCCATAAATGGTGGGAAAAGAAGAGGACTGCAGCCTCAGAGAAACATCAAAAGACCCAAGAGGTTTGAAATCAATTTTCTACCGAACTTCCCTGATGGTGAAGATGAAGCCAGCATGGAGTCCAAAAGGAAAGAGATGGTGGAAGAAATGAAGAAACGTCGTCTTAACGTTGCACTGATAGCCCGGAACATGAATTCTACATTTGCCTTGCGTAGAAAGGAATTGATAGAGAAGGAGCCTGCTGTGAAGAATACAGTGGAAAGGTGGCCAGCCCTCTTCACACAGAGTCAGGTGAGTCTTAATTGTTTTCCTATGTCATTTCATCTTGAACATTTTCAAAGCAAATTTATCATTAACCAGTTTTGGTGTTAATTCATACTTGGACATTTCAGTGAAAAGTGATTGCTTAATGTCAGTTTGTCCTACTTCTTTTTTTTTTTTTTAGATCATGGCAGAGTTTAATCGTATATCTGGCAAAAACCTGCAAGCTGAATTCTTTCAAGAACTGGACAGATTTACTCCACGTTTCATCGATATCTTCAGGGTTAAAGGTGGAGACATTGGTTCCAAACTTAAGAAGATTCTGCAGCAGATTGAAAATGACGTAAGCTCCTCGACTTATTACAATTCTTTTTCGAAAGCAAAACAAATGTTGCTTTTGCTGTTGTTTTTTGCTCTGTGTTGTGTAAGCGCTATTCAAGATACATTTTTATAACTTTGCAGAAATCGAACATCAATGCGGGACGAACAGCCGTTCTTCACGGCCTACCACTCCTCCTCGGAGAGGACCCCTCCGATTTTTACAAGACATGTTTTGTAAGTATTTTCTTCTCTGATGATTCTTATTTAACAGGCAAACTGTTCTTCAAACAGTTTTGATATCTAGAAAGAAGAGTTATGAAGGCAAGAAAAACAGTGAGGATACTGAAACAAGGAAAGGGATAGAGAAAAGAAAGTGAAAGATAAATAAAAAAAATTAGGGAAAAAGACAGTATAAGAAGATTTTATATTGCATAAATGAATAAAAAAAACATTTCTAAGAAAGACAATAGATTATTTTGATAGTTTTAATTAATATAGCTGGCCTTCAGTTTGTCTTTTCATGCAGCTGTTTGATGTATGTATTCCCCCCTGCATCCACTCCTGTGTCCTGTTTGAAAAGGCCTTTACATTTAGAAATACCATGTTATAAGTTTAGTTTTACATTTTAATGAGAGTATGTGCTCTTAAAGGGATAGTTCACCGCAGAAAAAATTGTCATTTACTTACCCTTATGTTGTTCCAAACCTGTATGAGTTTCTTTCTTCTAGCTGAACACAAAAGATATTTCGAAGAATGTCAGTAATCAAACAGTTGAGAGTAGAATTTAATTGACTTCCATAGTATTTTTCCTATTATGGAAGTCAATGTCTACTCTCAACTGTCTGTTTACCAACGTTCATCAAAATATCTTCTTTTCAGTTCAACAGAAGAAAGAAACTCATGCAGGTTTAGAACAACTTGAGGGTGAGTAAATGAGACAATTTTCATTTTGGGGTGAACTTTGCCTTTAAAAGATGTTTTGTGGCTTTCTTTGACCTAATTTTTGTTATGTTTTCCCATTTTTAGGACTGTGATGACAATGAAGACATGTCGGACGTTGAAATAGGTATTCTGACAGTGATTCCAGAGGACTCTGCAACTGTACCCTACTCCCTGCATCTTGGTGCCACAACAACGGCAATCATTTTGGAAGGTACAGTGGTTGTGGATGATCTTGAAAATCTTCCACAAGCAACGTGTCTGCTCTTTGGACTAATTTATGCTCTAAACTTAGAGTATCCTGCAGCACTGAAATGCACATTCGACTTCATACAAAGAGTGATTTTGTCCCTTGGCCACAAGTCACTCAAACCTAAAATCCAATCACTGAAAAATCGCCTGATGCAGTAATAGATCATAGCCATGATGCTAGTTTGAGTGAATAGAAGCTGTCTTTAAGAAAACTAAAGAAATTGTTCAGTACTGTTTTACAGATACTTCAGTTTTTTCAATTGTTGAAAATGAAAAAATAAAAATCCACATTTAAGAGGATGTTTTGAAAAATTTCAAGTTTACTTGTTTGGTTTTAGAATAGTTTTAATATAAGAGAACTGTAGTAGGAAGGTGTTCTGTACTAAACTTGTAACATACTTGCAAGCTCTGCTTTTGAACACTTTGTAAAGATGTTAAAAACAAAGAAACATTCATCCTTTTAATTGTCTTTTTATTTCTTGAGTGCAGTATGTGCTTTTTTTTTTCTAAAATGTTGCTGGCGGGCAGTTGACGGGCATGCCTTAAGTAATGTTTTAAAATGAATACTGTTTTATAGAGCAAATAAAGTGTTCTAGTGTTGTGCCAAATCTGTTGTCTGTCTTTGCATTCTCAACTTAGAATTTTGAGTACAACTTGCTTGAGAAATTTAAGGCAATCAGTTTCCACACATTCGTCTAGTAAAATGAACAAGCCGACATGTTAGAAGAACTGTTTTGTTTAAGTTCTGCTTACAAATCTCAACTTAAATCTGTAAGTTACCTAAACTTTTGAATTTGAGTTACTTGTACTCAAGTTTTATGGTACCCTCTACAAATACACAAGTTAACTCTACAAAGTAGTAGAGAGTAGTATCAACTAAAAAATTATGACCTAATTTACTTGAGAATTTTGAGGCAATCAGTTTCCACAGCTTTTCTAAGTAAAGTCAACTTATTACTTTTTACAGTGTTCATCTTCACACAGATCTTCAACTGATCACTGGAGCTGTGAGAAGTACCCTCATGCTTCAAATGAAGAAACCCCAAATTACTGGACTTAATAACTACAGATCTGTGGCTCTAGCATCTGTGGCCATGAAATCATTTGAAAGACTGGTTTTGGCTTATCTGAAGGACATCAGATAGACTTGCAGTTTGCCTACAGAGCAAACAGGTCTGTGGATGATACATGATACATGGGACTGCACTACATCTTGCAACAACTAGATAGACCAGGGACTTATATGAGGATCATGTCTGTGGACATTAAATCGGCTTTAAACATCCCATACCTCCTCCTGTACCTGCACCTGTATGATCAGGACTGGCACCCCCAGGGTTGTGTCCTCTCCCCACTGCTCTTCTTTCTCTACACCAATGACTCCACCTCTAAAGACCCCTCTGTCAAGCTCCTGAGTTCTGTCAAGCTCCAAGTTTTCAGATGAAACCATACTTATCTGCCTCATTCAGGACAGTGACGAATCTGTTTACAGACAGGAGGTTAAAGATCTGGCTGTGTGGTGCAGTCTTAACAACCTGGAGCTTAACACACTCAAAACTGTGAAGATGATCGTGGACTTCAGGAGAAACCCTCCTGCTCTCGCCCCATCACCATCATGGACAGCACAGTAACGACAGTGGAGTCATTCAGTTTCCTGAGCACCATAATCTCTCAGGACCTGAAGTGGGACAATCACATTGAGTCCATTGTTAAAAAGGTACTTTCTTCGCCAGCTGAGGAAGTTCAACCTGCCACAGGAGCTGCTGAAACGGTTCTACTACGCCATCATTCAATCCATCCTCTGCACTTCTATAACTGTCTGGTTCAGTTCAGCTACCAAATCTGACCTCAGAAGACAACAGGTGATAGTCCGAACTGCTGAGTGAATCACTGGTACAACCCTCCCTACTCTCCAAGAATTGTACTTATCCGGAGTGAGTAAAAGGGCTGGCAAAAACATTCTGGACTCCTCACATCCAGCACACTCCCTCTTTAAACTGTTGCCATCTGGTCGGCGCTACCAAGCAGGAACATTTTCTTTACTCAGGCAATCCATGTCATGAACATTTAACAATAAATATGGAATACACAACACTATTATACATTATCCATTTAACAAACATACTTATTACATTTTAAATTTGCACATATAATACCTGTACATACATCATTGCCTATATTATATATTGTGTTTTTAATATTTTGTACATTGTCTATTTTGTATATTTGTATATCATTCTTTTTATTATCTGCATCCTGTCTTGTCACTGTCATTCTATTGCCCCGTGGAGCTTCTGTCACTAAAACAAATTCATTGTATGTGTAAACATACCTGGCTATAAAGCTCATTCTGATTCTGATGTACATCAGGACAAAATATATAACATTGAACGCTGCCACATCAGATATCACATCAGACCCAAGAGTCTCTGGATCTATTACAGTGAGTGACTGGCCTAGCTTCTGTTTACGGTTAACTGCTGTAGGAATCACATAACCCTTACCAAAAAAGTAGTATACTTCAAGTTTATCTAACTAAGTAAACTTAAGTAAAGTTCAATTATATTTTAAGTATACTTTATGTAGCAAGTATACACACATCAGTGTTCTAGTACTATAATTGTAAGTGCACGGTTTAAATACACCTTGGGACTAAATTTGCCCACTTTCTAGTATATAGTAGTGTCACTTTTAATTATACTAGGTTTACTGACAGTTTAATAATTAAATACTTTGTACAATTTGAAATGTGGTCTCAGTAAACTAATAGTTTAGTAGTTTTATACTGCAAGTATACTCATAAGTTTTCTTTAAGTGAACCTTACATCATACTTTAAATATACTACTATGTTCCTATTTAGGTATGAATTTGTATATATTTTGTTATATGAATATCTGAAAATACAAAACATCCAAAGAAAGAGCAGGGTATCTGCTTGTAAAAAAAAATATATATATATTTATTCTAGCTTCATGCTTTATTTTTTTTTAAACACTATAATATGGGTAAGTTTCATAAAAAATGAAGAAATAACATTTTGAACAAAAAGCTGAAAAAAAAAAAAAACTATGAATTGGATCCAGAATGATAATCGAAACTTAAATGGAGTCGATTAACACCCCAAAGCTTAAATATATTTAGAATTTTTGTAAGTATAAGTCAAGAATACTTAAATGTAATTTTAAGTATATTTTTCTGAGGAGTACATAAAAAGAAAACTAAAATATATATTCCTAAGAAGTATACTAATAGCACACTTGAATAAACTTCTTTTTCATAAGGGAACACAAGTGAGGGAAAATGGAAAACATCGTTGTTGAAACCCCACACAGCACAGAGAAAAGTGGTTCACTGTCCTGGAGAAAGCAAACTCTTATTTGTGTTAAGCTTTAACCCCAGTTTATTTGAGTGAGAATGACATGTCAATGCCGAACCACCATCTGCTCTGATTAAGCCAATATCAACCAATTGTTAATGTAATTCAATACATGGATGCTCTGGAGTCGCAGAGGAACCAGAATTGTACCCATACACATGTGAAAGACAATTCCATCAACTATCCTGAGCGTCTTTTATGCTCGCCCTTCAGGCAGTCTTATCGTCCTGAGTCCAGACATGTGAGTTTGAACGAGAATGCATGCGTTGGACATTGGTGAAAATTACTCTGTCAAAATAAGGTGCCTATTTATATAGCAATGTTTTATATGTGGGAACAATACATTGTATCATTATACATTAATTTGATGTATTGATCCATATCGATGGATATTTACACACCCCTATCGCCAACATGAGCAGAGCTAAACATTCCAGAACTTGTACACGTCAGGACATTTTGTGAATAAACACTTCAAACATGAACAAACTCCTCGAAGTGTGCCTAGTGAGAGCATTATGCACAAAGCTGTGTTTGCACTGCTCCCAACACAACGATTATGTGTATTCACAACCTGATATCAAAGCTTGTGCTTTCTGTTTTTTTTTTTTTTTTTTTTTTTTTTTGTTGATTCAAGATGATGAACTCAATTTGAAGTATCTTATTCCAATATCATCAGGTACATCAGCGAGCGAGCAGACTCACTATGTCATTTTGATGGACATAGTCAAATATAATTTTCTGTGCCCTTGAAAAGTATAGTGGGTGTTGCTGTTGTAAGGTTAGTTCTAAAAACAATAAGATGAATATGGTTACCGTCATCTAAGAGAAATCAGCAGTTTAACAGAATTTTCTCACCTTCAAGGATATTAAATAAAAAATTCTGACCACATAGAATGTGTACATTCTGACCGCACAGCATTTAGTAGCACTTAACTCTCCTGAATAATTCATTTTAAAACACCAATGGAGGCACATTTATGACTTATTGTGTCATGGGGTTTGCGAAGGAAATTAGCTACATCAGCAGAAACTTTCTCTAACCTAGGTCACTGGTCCCAAGATGGTTCAATGGCACAGGCCTTTAACCTTTATTTCACATTGAATCTCCCAACCAGCAAGTATAAACCCATGTTTCTAAAGGCCTCTGTGTGGGTTGTTTTTTTTTTTTTTTTTTTTTTTTTCTAACCTAGGGATGTGCTTCAAGGATTTCTTTCTATAAATCTCCTGTGTTTTGTTGGGTGGGAATAATCTAAAAGACTTTTGAAAATCAGCACACACATGTGTCCTTTAGGTTCAGCTTGAGGAGATTTCTCACATGTGTTCAGATTAGATATGCTTTAATATATCCCAACCTGTTTCAATGTTTACCCGATTCCTGAAGTTAAAGGACTTGTTCTCATTGATCTCTCAATGATCTCATCCTCTAGCTCTAAGCTAGTCCCTCTAACAGCGACTGTAGATTACCATTCACTGACCCTGGATCTGTGATCAAAGCTTCTTATTCTGTCTGTGATCTCTGCTGATGAAGGCTCAGTCTGTGTCCAGTCCTCTAGAATTTTACCTCCTTTCCTTTTGGTGTGCGATAGGGATCTTAAACACTTCACCAGTGTTCAGTTTTTATCTGGAGCGAGCGCTAATGTGTCTCATTACTTGCCTAGCCTGTTCCTCGTGCACTGTGGAAGAGCGATGGATGGAAGGAACAGAGGGGGCAGAAAATGAAAGGGGAGAACAACCACGAGCTTTAGATTAAGAGAACACCCCTTTGGGGTTTGTTTGAGAAGCTGTGGATTGGCAAACTCAGCAAGGTGTGAAGTATGCACATTTTTCTCTTGCTTCTGTTGTGTTATATCACAAAAAGATATAAGTAATAACAAAAATGTGCTTCACAAGGTAATTATTTTTTTTCCAGTTAAAAATATGATTTTGTTTCATTGTATCAACCTGAATACAGTGGATTACACCAAAAACATTTTTTGTTTTACTGTAAAATGAAAAAAATAAAAAAACATTTAAAATGCATTTAATGCATTCAATGACTTGAATACACCTCATCTTATCTATTAATATTAAAACTACTTCACTATTAATATTTGAACAATGGCAGGTCATGCGTTCTTATTACCAAAAAGTGATGCAACCAATATGCATAAATCTACAGAAATTGAAAACAGAAAATCAGAAAATCACATATAGAACACGTTTTTCATGACCTGATGACCGTGTCATTGCCGGTATGTCAGATAATCATAATTTCTTCAAGACCTTCAAGACAAAGCTTTCATGTGGTACAACTTCCCAAAAACATAAACATATTTATTTACATGTAATTAATAATTTGTAATATTTGTAACGGTACTTTTTTTTCTTCCTGAAAATATTTATTTTTAAAAATCTCAAAATAATAAAGATTATAAAAAATAATAATAATAATAAAATGTCTACACGTGTATTAATCAGATGTTTGTTTATTTATTTTTTAAACTACATTACACTACATGATTTAGAGTCATTAAAACCAACCAGCAAGAATAAAAAGACAATCGGCCAAAATGAGTTCCAAACCTCTCTTTCAATGTCTATATGTAAGAGGGAGAGTTTTAGCAAGTGCATTACCATAGTTCATGCCATCAAGAGAGGCAGGAGGGGTTGAGGTTTCGACAGGTGAGAGAGCTTGTTTCACACTAGAGTGCACAGCAAACAAACATAACAGAATTTGTGTGTGTGTGTGTGTGTTCACGCAAGGCTTGTTCACAACTGGTTATGAAAGAGAAATGCAGTGCGGTTTTCCTCTTTGACAGTATGAAATAAGAGATGTGAGTGTGGAATACAATATTTATCAGAAGTGACAGCTGCAGTATTTTTTTCATAAACACACACATTTTGTGTTTGCTTAGTAGATTCACACAGGTAGCCGCTAATGGAGATTCTTAAATATATGAACTTATCAATTCAAAACTTGAAGTTTTCCAAAGTTGAAAGTATTTCATGCATATAAAATGAAATAATTTATTTGTATCATTAAATTATTTTAAAGCATGAACTTGCATCATCAAACTTTCTGATATTTTAAAAGATTAATCAAACATAGTTACAAAATTCCACAAGGGTCTCATCTATCAATTTCTTATGTTTCATTACAAGTGTCATTAAAATCTGTTCTTCCAGTCTCTTAATTAGACCACATTTTGGGTGTGTGTGGGAGTTAGGGCATGCACATTACATACTTTAGCATAATTTTGTATTCTTTTGTGTATTTTGTGTATTTGAATAATAATAATAATAATAATAATAATAAAACAGTAGATAGGATTATTTATATAAATACATACATACATACATACAAACATGCATTTTAAAAAGTTATGTCATCGACTCATTTGACTGCCTCCATTTGCCGAGACACAACTTTAAATAAAAGAACGCTGATGGTTAGTTTAATTTTCATTTCAATTGCAAAGGTTGTGAAAAGATGTTATAAACTTTCACAGTTACACCAGTTGACGGGACAGTCATCACATGTCAATCTCAGCTCAAGATTCTTTGATTTAGACAAATCGCAGTGGATCTGTTTTTAAAATTGTGCACTGACAAGGACAGATGTTGAAGAACCACTGCTCCCCCACATGGCGATTGCATGTACTGTCTCCCTAAAATCCATGTTTACAGCTTTAATAAGAAGGCGAGGAGTCTCTACTGACTAGTCTTGACTCTCTTTCTTTAACACACACACAGACGCACAATGTTAAAAGAGCCCTGTCACAAGCCTTTTTTGGTGTGTTATGGGAGCCCTTCCAGACAGGATGCCTTTGAAAAGACAAATGTCAAACGTAGAAGTTGTGGACATGTAAGAAGGTGATTCAGTTAAAGATGAAGTGTATAGGGGCATTTACAGATTATAAAGAAGACTAAAATGTACACAAAATGGCTCACTGGCAGGGACAGGGAAGCATGAATCTCCATTACTGCCACTTTGTTGACTTTGGTGCTCATAGTGCAGAGCCCGTTTTACAGCTTGGTATAAACAGACAGAGGTCGTTGCTGTAGGTGACAATTAGCCTTTTCATGCTTATGAGGGTGATGATCTTCTTCCCTTGTCCTGAGGATAATGATCAACGATACTGACCAACGCTGAGCATATACAAAGATTGAAAACCTCAAGTTGAAAACCTCATTAGCATAGTCCTGAGATGTGACCTTCAACATGATATGGGGTATAAAGCCTCTCGGTGTATGTGTGGGTGTGTATGCACCTGTCTTTTTATAGCAAGATTCAATAAAAGCTGTCCTTGGTTGGATTTATCTTACGAGCCCTATGATAACAATCAGGATGGTGTACAAAAGCATCAAGGGTGCTGGTCTTTGAGCTACAGATGCACAGAATGAGTTTGATAAATGCCCTGAGCCCTGCTAAAAAGAGTGTGGCATTCAATGGCTGTCAAATCTATCATTGTGTGGTAAGAGTTCAAATAAGAGTGCGGTATTGTAGGTGTAAAGACGGAAGCAGCACATACGTATAACACTTGCAGACACACTCGCTGTCCTGAAAAGTTACATAAACACGTTTTTCATTGAGAAAAGAAAATATGTATCTGGAAAAACCATGAGAGCTGATGATGTACTTTTTACCAGGGAAACATGGTCAAAAAAAAAAAAAAAAAAAAAAAACGGTTTGTGAACAAACTGTGAACAGAGATCCAAGTGCCCCTCTTGACACTGACAATTCATTAGTACTTCTACTTTTACACTGATCAGTTTGTGGTTTGCTCTTATAATATGTGTACTTGCATTGCAGAGACCAATTAAGGTTATTAGAATTTTATTTTGAAGAAAAAAAAAAATATATATATATATATATATATATATATATATATATATATATATATATATGTGTGTGTGTGTGTGTGTGTGTGTGTGTAAATGAGTGTGTGATCTTGATCGTGATCTCCATGTTTGTTCGCGCTGCAGTTGAGAGAGTCCTGTCAGTCAGATTTACAGCACGCAAATGTATCAATTTCTCCCAGAATACAAATAATAAGTGCCCATTAAACTGGGTGAAGAATAGAATGCACTTTATAGTTACTTACACTATGTGCATCTGATATGAATTAAACACATCTGCAAATTAAAATTGAATGGATTTTTATTGTTTCTTCCATAGACAAATGCATGTACTTTTCAAACGCTAAATGTATCATTTAACTAGTAACTATGTATATTTAAATGTCTGAAACCTAAAATATGCATTATGTCGTTAATAACACTGCATAGTTGTAATAATATGAAAAGAGCAGCGCACGTCTGTCTCTGGCTCAGTGCCAGCCAATGTGAAACAACAGTTTGAATTTGACAGTTAAGTGACGTCACCGAACGTTCTAAATTCCATATGTGGGACCATAGTCCCAGCGGCATGGAAATAAGAATCCCACATGTAAAATGACAATGTAAGTCAACATAATCATTAATTATGTCCCCACTGGATGCAACAAATGACACTGTTTGTAATGGTTTTGTCTCGCCGCACCGGGAAACAGCATCACAGTAAGGAGTGTAACATTTATTTCACACTGATATTTGGCCAATCACAATGCACTGGATAGCTGGCCAATCAGAGCACACCTCGCTTTTCAGAAAGATGAGCTTTGTAAAAAATCGTCACGTTTCAGAAAAGTGGGCATTAGAGGAGAAACAATAATCTACATTATGTGGAAAATGTGTTTTTTGAACTTTAAACTGTTATTCTTTAGCAACGTCATATGATGCCTTTAACAACTGTGTGAAAAGCCAAGTTTTGAAGTTAAAGTAAGCGTTGTCTCCCAAGCATAAAGGTCACAAGTAGGAAGTTTTGTTTTAAATGGATCATTTCACGAAATCCGTCTCAAGAGGCTCCAAATCTGGAGTGTGAATTCTGATATCCACCTCTATGGATATTGATTTGAGTGACACAGTTACTCTTCCTCTTCTCTAAGTGAAACATTAGAATGCTTCACTAGGCTCTCTCTGTCTTTCTTGCTCCTGTCATTTTCCTCTTTTAGGAAGAATGTTCATGTATAGATGTAAAGTGACAAGCTAAACTAAAAATCCAGACAGAGATAAATTACCTTACTAAATATTTAAATTGAAGGCGTGATAAACAAATGGCTTGACATGATCAGATAATGCACACAGAAAATATTGGCTTTTCTTTGCTTAAAGGGATAGTTTACCCCAAAATGAAAATCATGTCATTATTTACTCTCAAGTTGTCTCAAACCTCTATGAGATCGTTCCAATATTATGGAAGTCATAGGGGTCTAGCAACTGTTTGGTTAGCATTCTGAAAAAAAGATCTTCTTTTACGTTTAGCCGAAGAAGAAAAAAACATACATGTTTGGAACAACATAAGGGTGAGTGAATTATAACAAGATTTTCATTTCTGGGTGAACTATCCCTTTAAGCAAAGATAAAACTTAAATCTCACATGGCATTAATTGTTTCGAGAAAAGCAGATATCAGTAACACCATGGACTGCAAAACTCTCAAAGCTATCTCACGACCAATTTGTACATATTTTACGAGATAGCTACTAGCTAATTCATATAAATTTGAACGACCTCACTCGTACAATTTGAATGAGTGTGGTCATATGAATTCATATGAATAAGCCACCTTGTAAAATATCTACATACTGCCGTGAGATTGGGTTGAAACTCTTCATGTCATTTTATTAACATGCAGTTCAGGCCATTGGTTATGAAAAAAAAAAGAATTCAGCACTTTAATTCTATAAAATGTTTACTCTGGTGAAATGCATATTGTAAGGTCAAGGCAGGAATTTAGAGATGCATGGATGGATATTTCGAATTAAAGTTTGCAGTATTACAGGCCAAGTTATCTTTACATGTAAATGTATTGTAGTCATACTGTAGGCTTAAATGTGTTAGGAATAGGATTGAGGTTTGGATTTAATTGCTGAATGTGAATAACATTGAAGTCTTTTCAATAAAAGGCCACAAATAAATGAAACATAACACCATTCATGGCCTTGGGTTGGTGTGCTTTTATACAGATCTGTTGAATTTTTCCACTCCATTCAAAGATCAACGAATGCGTCAAACTTGCAGTGTGAAAGAGCCTTGGGCAATACAGAATTTTGTCAGCTTTTATTCAAAGTCATTGTCATTGTTTGCATGTATAAAAGTTGCATTCAGTGATTTTTAAATATGTATACAGAAAAAATGTCAAACCTTAATTTTTTAGAAACTTACATTCATTCTTTTTTTCATTTTATCTTTTTTTTTTGTGTGTGTTAAGTCATTATTTGTGTGTTCACAAAAAATCATACACTAAATGAAAAGGTAACACTGTATTGAGGTTTTCATAACTACATCAATTAATGCTAACAATTAAAGTATTGGGCTTGACACTGAGATCAATATTATATTATTATTTTATCCGGTTTACTATTTTTTGACCCTGATAAAAGAAAAAAAAAAAACACTATATTGAACTGTTATTATTTTTTGTGTAGTAACGTGTACCATTTAATGTTACTGCCATAAATGTAAGAGATCATTTGTAACTCAATCACATATTAAGAATGTTCAGTGTCATATATATTTAGCTTAATAGTTTGTACAGTTTATTGATAATACAGCATTGCTTTTTTATTTGCATATGTGAAATGAACACCCATTTTTAAATGTATTAAATGTTCTGTTCTGTGTAATGAGCAAAAAGTAAATTACCAACAGGAGAGTCGAACCAAATAATCCTATTCCCAAACTCTCTATTGGTTGAGTGATTTTCTTCTGACCTGTCCTCGAACACTGATGTTTCTATGTAATGAATCAGTTGTTTAATCCCAGATCCAAATCTTCTAAATTCCATCAAAGATGCAAGTTGTTTTGTGTGTAAACCACTGGAAATAATCCTGCATCTAAACAAAATGGAAAACTAAAGTGCTCTGGAAAGTGAACAGTGGGATTTGACAGATGTACGGAGAAAGACTCTTTAAGACTCGCTGTAATTAGATGTAAACAGAGGCTCAGCAAAAGGGGTGAGAAGGATGAATGGATAATTCACACAGAAAAAGCAAAGAATAACTCTCTGGCAGCAGACAGACAATAAAATATATAAATATGCTTAAGCTTGTTGAAACCTGCGTCAGACAATGTCTCTATGAATTTCTGCAGAGCGCCAGCAAATGAAACACATCAAAACCAAAGACGGTTTTGTTCAGTTCCAAATATTGCTGAAAATGGATTTGACTAATGTAGCTCATTAGAGCTGAGCTAGGTGTGATGACAATAAGCTCCAAAGGTGGAGATCTGCAAACACTGAGGAATATTAACATTTCGGATCTTTATGGGGATGTCATTTTAAAACTGGTGCAATGGGTTTGTGTTGAAGAAGATATTACACAATGTTTTATTACCCACTTTCTTGTGTTCAGTAAACAAATCCCCTTGTGTTTCAAAGCAACATTATTAAAGAAATAGATTTATTTGTCTTTTCAGGTTTTCTGAACTGAGCTCCAAATGACTTTTGTTTGTTTGTTTATTTATTTGTTTAAAGTGAGCTTAGAGTTTATAAAGTGCACAGCAAAACTATTTACTTCTAAAGTAATTTACAGATAAGACCTGCATTATAGAAAGTATATGCAAAATATCTTCTAGAAACCTTGGCTGCTTTTATGCATGTTTATGTATCAGGACTAATTTCCAGGGATGAGCGAGGCAACGCTTTACCCACCTTTTTCTCCAGATGAGCACCGCTGAAAACAGATCATTTGAATTTCTGAAATGTATTCCGGTTTATTTTTGGTATCAAAGATTAATATTTGATCAGGTCAAATACTTCAGTCAAGACAACAGAAATATGCAACGGAGCTCAGTGGTTGGATTATGAATAATGCATTATTTTCAGTGCTCATTTATGAAGGCATGGTAGAACAGTAAGGGGGGGGGGAAATAAACAGAGATGTTCAACTGAGGTGGTGTGTGTTCTGTCACATGAAATGAATTAAAACTAGGGTAAATATCTGGTGGCTAGACAGGACAATTTATCAGAAGTCATTCACAGATATTTCCTTACTGCATGAAGAATTGCTAAATGTGCCATGTTGTAATCTGTAAAATAAAAAATAATTATATATATATATATATATATATATATATATATATATATATATATATATATATATATATATATATATATATATATATATATATATATATATATATATATATATAAAAATAAAGGAAAAAAGTAAAGACTAATGTTATAATTTAGAATTTTTGCATTTCCGTCAGACCTAGAACCAACATAAATTGTGAAATAATGGACTGACTGGACACATTGGCCTTTAATTACAAATATGTCCTCCCAACGTGTCGAACATTTTTCATACAAACTTATCAGATATTCTAAACAGTGAGAATTGCAAAACAATTTAACTCAGTTCATTCTAATGCACCACAGCGTAAATTGTAATTTATGAAAACAAATGTACCTAAATATTAGGAGATATATATATATATATATATATATATATATATATATACATACATATATATATATATAATGACAAAGATTATTTCCACAAAAATGTATTATTGTTAATTACTATTATTTCCACAAAAATATAAAAATATAATCCTCTCTCTCTCCTAGTAACAGCACATATAAACTTGTGGTATATTATATGCAGCGAAATAATATATCTACCTCTAATGTATAAAAAGGTCATCCTAGTAGACTGGATTTTATGTAAATACCACATGCCTTGAGGTCCTCTTTTCTATGTTTACAGTCTGAGAATAGAGTATTTTTTAAGATTATAATCAAACAGTGTGTTCCAAATGGCATCTATTATGCACAGCACTAAAGAGGAAGAAGCAGCTATGATTAAATGTTGTTCCAAAGGTTCGTTCAAAAATAACCACATTAAAGGTCACTCGAAACATTTATTCTTAAAATTGTTTCTCACAGGTTCAGCTGGACACTTTGGACCCTGTTCTGCCCTCACTGTTGGACTCAAATACAGCTATGCAGATAGATAAACTCCTCGACAATTGACATGTGTGATGTCCTTTTATTGACGTATCCTCCAATTACAGATCGAGTGAAACTACAAAAGAAATGAATAAACAGCATGTAGACTGTATTCTACTGTACGTTCACACGTATCTATGCAAAAGTCTGGCTAACATTCATCAAAACTAAAACTATCAAGTATAATCTTGTTTAACATAAATGTTCACGAATATGGTCTTTAAGAATCATTAAACATAAAATACTCACAGGCAATGCTTTCTGTAAGACAACAAAGAAGGATGAATGTAGATCACATCAGAAGTGGATTCTGCTGACAGCATGCTTCAACATGTGCTGCATTTCTCACTCTTGTGCTAGTAAAGGTTAAATATAACACTCATAACAAATACAACGCCTCCAACAGGAGGGAGAGGAAACTACTCCAGTAAACTACTCAAGCACACTCACCGCCTGACGCCCATAGGATATCACCCTTAATTCTTAGGACCGTTGGCTACATTCATTGGAGTTGCGCAGCAGAAGTACAGTCTCCGTAACTGGTCTCAAGAAAGTTTTGCACATACCCACAGAAGCAATTTTTATCTCTACCTTCCTGATTTTCCATCTCGACTGGGGAAGGTATTGACCACAACTCCAATGGGCCATTGACTTCTTTTGGTTTGGTTGTCTTTTAGAAGTACAAGGTCTCCTATTTTTAGATTTGGCCTTTTCATCTGCCATTTTCTTCAATCTTGCAATGTTGGCAAGTATTGAGCTCTCCAGCGGTGCCAAAAGACATTAGAAAGATGCTGTACCCATCTCCACTCGGGTCCGTACAAGTCTGACTCACCAAAGCTTCCAGGGGATAGGTGGAAATCCAGTCTTCTGGGTTAGAAGTGTTGCAGGTGTAAGAATGAAGGGACAGTTGGGATCAGATGAGACAGGAATGAGAGGTTGAGAGTTTACGATAGCTGTTACTTCTGCAAGAAGGGTAATGAGAACTTCATGGGTCAGCAAATATACTTTACAATCCCAATCATGAGCTCCCAACTTCCTCCCATGTAAGGAGCATGACCTATGTGCATTCATTCTTGTCCAAGAAATATTGTATCTCCGGGTTATCACACTGGTTTGAGGTTATGCCAAGCTCCTTGCGTGCACCCAGGAAGTTGGTTCCGCACTCAGACCTGAGTTGCTTTACTGGTCCACGAATGGAAATGAAGGCGTTGATGAAACTGGATGACTCCATTGACTCGATTACCTCGATATGGATGGCCCTTTTACCCATGCAGGTAAAAATTACGGCCCAGCGCTTACTATTGGCAAGACCTCCACGTGTTCGACGAGAACTGATAGTCCAGGGTCCGAATACATTGACGCCAACGTAAGTAAATGGTGGACAGAGAGTTACACGATCAATTGGTAGGTCAGACATTTTTTAGGTTTCTGTTTTCCATCTCAGTTTGCGACATTTGACGCAGTGGTGGATGATGGAGCTGATGTATTGAGTAACTCAAAACAGCACTTGGTTTCTTTTGCATGTGCTTGTAGCAGGAAATCTGGTCCTTTGAGCCACATGCTTGACATCAAAGTGTTTGCTGGAATGGACCTGAAAGCTATATCGGCTGGGTTTAAATCTGTCTGCACATAATCCATTGTTCTGGGCTGCATGATTTTCTAATCCTTTGAATTCGGTTACACACGTAGACATAGAACCTCCTGGATTTATTTAGTACGTATCCAAGTACTACCTTACAGTCTGTGAAGAACCTTGTATAATGGAATGGAACATCGATCTCCTCTGAAATCAAGTCTGCAATCTCGTTGGCAAGAACAGCTGCACATAGTTCCAGCCTTGGGATAGTTATCTCTTGTTGTGGGGCAAGTTTAGCTTTGCCAAACACAAATCCAAGTTTGCTCTTGTCTTCTGTATCTGTGACCTTTATATAAGCTATGGCAGCAATAGCTTTGGTGGACGCATCACAGAATATACAGAGCTCCCTTTTGGCTGCACCACAGAAGGATGTGGATTTGTACATTCTTGGTATTCGCACTTGTTCAAGATACTTCAGGGATTCCTTCCATGTACTCCATTCTTCTTGCATTCGTTCTGAAAGTGGGTCGTCCCATTCACCTGCATCCATTGAAAGCTCTCTCAAAAGGGTTTGCGTTTGATGCTGACTGGAGCTGCGAAACCTAGGGGGTCATACAAACTGTTAATGATGGAAAGTACCCCTCTACGAGTGTAGGGCTTCTCAGCGGTAGACACTTGGAAGGTGAACTCATCTGCTGCAATGTCCCAGCTTATTCCAAGTCTCCTTTGCATTGGTAGACTGTCTGCTCCCAGGTCGAGATCTTTCAGGCCTTTTGCAAGATCCTCCTTGGAGAATGCTTTCATTACTGTGATGTCCTTAGAGGCGATCTTATGCAACCAAAAAAGTTAGATGAGGCTTATGTTTCTTGAGCCTTTTGAATAACAGAGATGGCCTCTGCACTTGATGGCAGGGAGCCAAGCACGTCATCAACATAAAAATGATGTTCCACGAGATGTTTTGTTGTATCTCTTTTTTCTTGATCTTCTGATGCCCTCCTAAGTCCATAGGTTGCCACTGCAGGCGATGGGCTGTTGCAGAATATGTATACTGTCATTAGATACTCCACAATTGGTTGTTCCATGTCGTTGTTCTGGTGCCAAAGAAAACGCAAAAAGTTCTGATGGTCCTTCCTGACCTCAAAGCAATGGAACATTTGCTTAATATCAGCTGTTAGATGATAAAAAAGGGAAGGTACCAACACTCTTCTTTTCCAGTAAGAGGTGCCGCTATTTCCACATGACCGTTATCAAAAAGGGTTTGCATGAATTCCTGGAAGTGACTTTTCATGTGAGGACGTTTGTTCAGCATTTGACAAACTGGAACTAAGCGCTGGATGGCTTGCTGCTTGTTATTGGAAAAGCATGGCCTAGGTGAATGAAAGGGCAGTGGAGCAACCCAAAAATTTGTATTGTCCTGATAGACTTCCTTATTCATTATCTGCAGGAAGGCCACATCTTCTTGAAAGTAGCCAGGTTTCTCATCCAAACTTGTTTGTTGGAAAAAGGTTTATCCGATGGACGTGTACTTGGTATGGTTTGGGAGACTGACCCTGTTGTTGTTTTTTGGGATGATTCGTTCCTTTACTTGGATGAAGCTCTTACATGGAAGTGACTCGGGTGGCCATTGTCCTAAATGTTCATCTTGAAAACGCTTGCCTGTACGGGTTTGTGAGCTCCACCCAAGCAAATGTTTCCAATAGTCACCCATCCCAGAGCTAGTTTCTGAGCAAAGGGTGCATTTGGAGGTCCATTGCGTTGGTCAAGAACTTTGTGTACTTGAATAACATCCCTACCAATGAGAAGCAGGATCTTGGCTTCAGGATCAACATCTGGAATGTCGGATGCAATATCTTGGAGGTGAGAATGATTACGAGCAGCTTCAGGTCTAGGAATCTCATTGAGATTGTCCGGCAGCATGATACATTCGATAAATGTTTGGAGCTGTAGGCGTGACTTGCTATCCACAGTTTCGACGATGAAGTTGTATGCTCTCCTCTCCATAGCTTCCTCGAGGCCTGCACAGGTTCTCAGCTTGTACAGGAAGCAGCCTTTGGTAATGCCAAACGTATTGAAGATTGAAGATCTGGCAAGTGACCTGTTGCTTTGGTCATCCAAAATAGTGTATGTTTTGAGTTTCTTCTAAGGGGAGCCTTGTGGATAAATTAATACAGGACTGATCTTGCTACATGAGTGACTTTCAACTTCACTCCCACAGACTTGTGTACATGTAGACGTGGCGGTAGGTAAAACTATATTGCACTCCCCGCCATTGTCGGAAGCAGGCTCTGTGGTGTTTGCCCAAGGCGCAGGACCAGGGTGAAGAGCAGTAATGAGTGAGTTGGAGAGACATTCTGCACAAGGGTCTCGGCTTTATTGGCATATTTTTGTCTTATGATTAGTGGATGAGCAAAATGGGAAACACATCAGATTCCTCTTCAAATAGGCCTTACGCTCCTCCAAAGGCATTTCTCTGAAAGCTCTGCATTTTTTAAGTGCGTGAGGTTTCTTGTGGATTGGCCATTCTTTATTTGGGTCATGAATGTTTGTTCCTGCAGTTGCATTTTGCTCGGTGCTGACCACTTTGGTCCGGATGACTGAGATTGCTTCTCTCTTACTCTGCTTGTCATGAAACCTCATCTTAGTGGGTACAAGACCGGGTTGCACTGAACACTTAAAGCTTGGGTCATTGTGCATTTTTGATTCCTTGCTAATGAAGGCGTCAAATGCTGAGAATGGTGGAAATGATACAGAATGCTACTCCTTGTATTCAGACCCATACGGCATCCACCTTTCTTGCAAACCGAAGGGTAACTTCTCCACAACAGGATGAATGCCCCTTGCAGTGTCGAGGTACCTTAGGCCTGGGATATAGCCTTCGTCCTTTGCAGCCTATGGGCCCTATTTTAACGATCTGAAACGCAAGTGTCAAAGTAACTTTGTGGGCAGGTCTCGGCGCTGTTGCTATTTTCCCGGCGGGATAAATGGCTCTTGCGCCCGGCGCAAATCTAAAATGGGTTGGTCTGAAGTAGCTTCATTATTCATAGGTGTGGTTTGGGCGTAACGTGAAATAAACCAATCAGAGCGTCATCCAGCATTCCCTTTAAAAGCAGGTGCGCAAGTTCCATTATGGATTGCTATTATTATGGCGTATTTACCAGGCGCACGCCAGGAGCGGTTCACAGCCGAGGAGACTGATGTTCTTGTAAGAGCAGTGAAAGACAGAGAAGTTGTGTTGTATGGGGATGGGAGAAACCCACCCAAAATAGCGTCGGTTAAACAGGCATGGGAGGAAATAGCCACAATTGTTTCATCGTTTTTTTTCCTGGTTCTTGACGGACAAACATATTTGTCAGATGTCCTTATATACATATATGTCTTGCTACTATTGGGCAAACAGGTCTGATCCTTCATTACTACAATTAGCCTGAATTATTTGTAAGCTAGATTTATGCAGCATGCCTATTTTTTCACATCTTCGTGGCACACCATAATGATTTCCGTCATCTCATGTGTTAATATTTTTTTAGTGTAACAATTTATGATTTGCAAAAATAACTGTTGCATCTGTGTAGATTACATGAGCAAAGTGTATGTGCGTTGTGCACGCTATATATTATGGTCAAGCATGCGCCCTTAAAATAGCATAATGAACAACGCGCAGCGCGCCACTGACTTTAGACTAGGTTTTTTCTGGTCAGTGGCGCAATTGTTTAATGGAACAGCAAAATAGCACCAGGGATTGTTTGCGCCGGAACACGCCTCCTTTTTTGCGCTGAACCGCCCAGGGAGCGCAAGTTCATTCACTAGTTTAGCGATGTGCTTCTGTGGAGGGAAAAGCGCGCTTTGCGCGGGTGCAAAATAGGAATGACACATGCGTCGGTGTACAAAGTCAATTGCGCTGGGTGCAAGATAGGGCCCTATATCTCTAGGAGAAGATCCTTAAGTTCTCTCAAGAGATATGGGTCTCTGTTCGAGATACTCGGAAAACGTTCAAGTCTGTCGAGAAGTGCCTTTTCCAGGGCTTCATGGGAGCCGTAGCACTCGTCAAGTCTTTCCCATTCTTTTCCCAATCCTTCAGAGGGTCTGTTAATATACACTGCTCTCAGACATTTTACATATTCAATGGACTCTGTTCCTAGCCATTTGATCAACAAGTCAAACTCTTAGCTAGCAGACAGGTTCAAATCATCAATAGCATTGTTAAATGAAGATTTCCATCCCCAATAATTGCCTGGCTTGTCACTGAACTTTCAGAGGCTGCCAGTGAGCAAATAACGTCGTGCTAGGAACCTGGCAATATCAGTCATATTGCCAACTTGTAGAGTGTATCTCGTACTTTGATGTGTCGGTAATGCTCCAATGAAAGTTTCCGCACAGGAATGCTTTGGGAAAGTTGGGAAACATCTTTACGTTTGTCTTCACTCGGGGGTAGATGGACGTATTTCCATTTTTGCAAATTCTGCTCTAGTACGAGCTGGTTCAGCTTTAGCTCGAGCATTGAGAGCGGCTATACTGGCAGATGATTTAACTGAAACTTTACAGCTCTTGGAGTGATCCAATTTCTTAGAGCAGACGGACTTCTTGGAGCAGACTGACGCTGCACTTTTTCTCCCTTCTTCAGACATTGTTGAATAAGCTGAAGCTGATGTAACATCCACTTGTTGTTGCATAGGTGCTTTTTCACTGTTCTGCCACTGTTATGCAGATAGATAAACTCCTCGACAATTGACAGGTGTGATGTCCTTTTATTGACGTATCCTTCACTTACCGACAGAGTGAAACTACAAAAGAAATGAATAAACAGCATGTAGACTGTATTCTAATGTACGTTCACATGTATCTATGCGAAGTCTGGCTAACATTCATCAAAACTAAAACTATCAAATATAATCTTGTTTAACATAAATGTTCACGAATATTGTCTTCAAGACTCATATTAAACATAAAATACTCACGAGCAAGGCTTTCTGTAAGACAACAAAGAAGGATGAATGTAGATCACATCAGAAGTGGATTCTGCTGACAGCATGCTTCAACATGTGCTGCATTTCTCACTCTCATGCTAGTAAAGGTTAAACATAACACTCTTAACAAATACAACGCCTCCAACAGGAGGGAGAGGAAACTACTCCAGTAAACTAATCCAGCACAGACCCACTTTGTGGTGCTTCAAAAGTTCTTAGTCGCCACTGAATAGCCAACCTGAAGTGTGTACTAGTTCCTATGAAAAACACAGGAGTCTTTCTCAAGGACGCTTCTTTAAAGTCCCAATCCTCCACTAGGCACTATTCAACCTTTTTGATTACATGTTTAATGACAACAGCTATAAAAAATGTAAAAAAAAAAAATTACAAAACAGCAGGAATCCTGGTATTTGTGAAAATATTTAGAATTGCATAATAATGAACAAGGCTTTTATAAAACCACACATGAAGGATTTTCACAATTTTAGTGTGTTTGCAGTAGCAGTTCATTTGTAGCACTTGGCAAACCATATGCAAATTAATGAATATTAGTAAAGGTTGACTGCAGGAAACATGAGTTGTTTACAGAAGCAGAATGCATTTATTATTATTTTTCAATATATATCACCATGTTGCTTTTTGATTACAGGATAGTGCATTTATTTTATGTATTTATTTATAATGATTTCAAAATGAATATTTTAAACTGTAAATCTGTTTAAGCTGTTATTTCAATAAAGAAAGAGAAAACTTATTTAATAAAATTAAATGTATTTCCTAAAACCCTCTATTTGATGAACAGAACTAATAAATAATTAGTATTTTAAAATAAAGGAACTGTACAATAAAAACATGAAAAAATGAAGCGTTCAAAAATTCTCATAAAGTCGGACAGATGATGAAAATTGTGTTCAGGATAACCACATTTCAAAGTCATGCAACCTTCGAATTTACATGGCATGCATGATCGCTTCAGAATGTAACACACAGTCAGAATCAGTCAAAGGTTGAAAAATAAAGTTAAATAACATACATTAGTGAGCAATAAATGTCTGTTTACCTTTCAACCCCATGGCTGAGAATATTGCCTAGCTTTTGACCTGACCTGAAAGCAGAGTTGAAAGAATGGAGACATTTATTGAATAAATAGTAAAAGAAAAGCTGGAACAATAGCACATAATTGTTTTGTGTGGCCGACCTTGTGATCGTGCTGCACATGTGAAACATATGAGTTCAGAAACGGTTGCTCGATAACAGCGCTGCAAGAGAAAGGACACGTGGGGAGTACAACATTTTTGCTTCTATTGTGCATTAGGAATAGATTTCCAGCTATAGCGTTCCAACTTCATGTTCATTTGCATTTTCAGAAAGCCTTGCTGAATTGTCATTGATAAACTGAATGAATGAGTAATTCAAACAGTGCAGCAGATGAATGTCATCATCTGTGTCCAGTATTGTAGCCCTCAATGCAGGGTATATAAAACAGTCATCAGGCTCATTCATTTCTGGCTTCTGCAGTTGTCATTAACTGATAACAAATCAGGAGCTTTTGTTTTAAAGGACACTTTCAATGTGACCCTAATCTGTGTATGTACTGTTTCAAGTATTGTAGCTGGATATTAAGTTACGTCAGCTGTTCAAGTTTAACGTATCCATTCATGGACATCCGTTTATCACAATTCACAGTGTAAAAAAACACTAAAGATTCAAGCTTGAGACTTCCCTAGAAGTTCTCAAAATATGAAATCACATGTACTGCTCTAACCACTATGTGAAAAAAAAAAAAAAAAAAAACACGTCAATGAAATTTCAGTGAGGGGACAGTCAGAATTTAGAGTAATGTAGAGCTCTACATTGCCTCTATATTCTTGCTGGCTTAAATGTCCCTATTTGATGTTGCCAGATAATTTTCTCTCTTTGTATCATATGTGAATTTGGTTTTGAATGCCAATGCACATCTATCCCTGCTGTTCCAAAAAGCAGAACCATTTTTCTTTGGTTTATCCCTTGCCATACAAAGATAGAGCCTTGACCCAGGCTTAAATTTGAAACTGATTTCTCCAAACAATCCACAGCATCAGCTATGAGACTCCCAATTACAATCTCTCCCTTTCTCTTTCTTTCTTTCAAACTTCTTGGAGATATCCAATTTTCCTCCCCTTAATGGCCCTTCCTCGCTTTATCTTCTGGGACACGTAGAGATCTCACAGATTGTTTGAGGCCTGCAGTACCTCTGCTGTATTCTTGATATGGCACACTGAACAATACCTTGCACCTCTGATCACACTAGGATGATGCCATTAAATTATATTGTATATTACATTTCCTGGTTTTTGGTGGGATACTGAACAGGATATACAACAGGGTTATTCAAATCTTGTCCTGGAGGGCCAATGCGCTGCAGAGTTTAGCTCCAACCCTGATCAAACTCATCTACCTGTGATTTACTAATGATCCTGAAGACACTGCTTAGCATGCTCATGAGGTGTAATTGTAATTCATAATTATTCTAAAGAGATTCAACATATAATGCATTCCGAGACACTGTTCTTTCATCCAATTAATGTTAATCAGAATGTCGGTTTACACTATATGCAAAAACAAAACAAAAAATATGATAATTCATACTGAATATGCTATCACTGCATACTGTTATACAATATCCTACAACACACCATGTGTCTGCAACTATATGCACTAAGTATTGTAAGTACACTTAGCATTATTTACTTTAAACATCATTACACTCAGTGCATACAATATATATATATATATACACACATATATATAGCCATGGGAGCCTGGTGAAGGGCGGCGATTTAGGACGAGGTGCCGGTGACAATCAGGGAGGAGGCAGCTGATTTGTCACAATATAGTATATATATATATATATATATATATATATATATATATATATATACACAGTGTATACACATAGAAATTGTGCTACAAAACTTTCGATTCTGCTTAAGAAAATCAAAACAGCCTATTGCATGCAGCACTGCTTATCCCAAGATGTGTCAAAATGCATGAAATTAAAAAGGGACTCACATTCATATCTTGTCTGCTGCTCACTTTGAACATATCAGCTCTGTTCATACACTTCTGAAATATTAAACTCTATGCATTACCTTCTCATCATTGTGTCATCTCTTCTTTTTTCTTCTATGCAGAGGCCCATCACCCTTCTATTGTGTCCTCTCTTTCTCTATCCCTTCTCCTTCATATTTTCTTTCATCTTTGCTGCCCCTTGAGTAGGCTTCCGGCTCCATCTAAAGGGGCCATTTGATCTTAGGAGCAAATTTTCACTATCTACAGTGACCTTGTCCTGACTTTGTCGGTGACTGTGTGAAAACAAGCACCTTAAAGCCCAGTTTATCCATCAGCTGGTTGAGAATTGATCCCTCTATGATAGGTATTAGCTAGAAAAGTTTAAGTATTTGTGATTAAGCATGACACAGGATAAAAATAAAAAAGTTTACATATATATATATATATATATATATATATATATATATATATATATATATATATATATATATATATTTTTTTTTTTTTTTTTTTTTTTTTTTTTTTTTTTTTTTTTTTTTTCTGCAGACATATATATGTGAGAAGCTTTTCATGATTAATAATTTTTCCTTAATAACTTGATGCTGCCAAAAATGTATATTGCCTCTTTAGGATTATATATTTAAAAAAAAATCACAGAGAGAAACTTTTACATTAGGGACTCATCATAATGTTCAATCAAATCACCTCAAAGTGATGTGACATTTATCAGTCTTATACACTAGAATTGCTTAAGAAACATATTCAAAGAATCCCCGTGGTGAACGTTAGTTGGAGTTTGGTGTTGGATTTAGAACCTGGTGTTTTTAATGTTCTTAAAGATGAACCATATGCAAATTAATTTTCTCCTTAAAACTGCAGTGTACCAGTGTACCCCGTTTCCCACCATCACAAACAATTAACCAGTCCTATTAACTTGTAGGGTGGGGCTTTTGATATTAGCTGTCAGAGATGGCAAACATGTGAACATGGTTTGTAGTGGACAGTTTGCTAATTAGATCTATAAATGAGTTAAGGGTGTTTAGTTATTTAAAGCATTAATATGTCATTGTTTTAAGGGATAAAACTAGTGACAGTGCAGGAAAGAAAGTGTCAGGGTTCAGGTAGAGGGATGAGGCAAGGACTCAGTGCTGCAGACAGAAGGGCTCTTTATTAATAATAAAATAAAATAAACAATTGAAAACTACCCTGTAGGGGAAACAGACAGGAACTTGACTGCACAAGACTGCAAACACAAGGAGAATAGCACGCATAATTGTGAGTGTGATAATATTTAGTTCAATAAACATATTACAGTAATATATTTTTGTATATCTATTTTTGCCTTGCAAATAAAAAAAAAAGTTTTAAATAAAAACAAAGCAGAATTAAGTTGTGTGTCTCACATAATAACACAAAATAATAATGATATTCGTGAATAAATCTGTTTTTGAACAAATTAGTTGAATGAGTGATTCAATGACTCACTCATAAAGACACATCAGATAGCCTGTGTATACTTCCAGACTATATAGCAGGCAAACAACATTATGTGAAAAGAGTAATGATGTCCAGATTCACAGTGTTCATAAAACACTGGGAAAAATTGACTCGGATGACCTATTCTACTCCTGTCAGTGTGAGAGTTTGGAAAGAAAGTAAAAAGAAAAGAAACTTCTTCTTACTTTGGGCACAGCTATTCACTTATTTCATTCTTGAATGAATCAGTGTTTTGAATGAATCAGCTCAGAAAATGATTAAACTGGTGTTTCTAAATCTGAAAAGCTACATCAATCCTTCTGATGCTTCTAGGCTAGAGTCCGCAGCATTAAATGCTAGAATGAGATCCACATGGCAACAAGGATCTTTCCACATCCATGACCATGGCACAAAAATAATATAAAAAATTAGCATATTAATGATCTTTATATTATCTGACTTTCTAAAAATGTTAAACAGTTAATAACAACCATCTGTTGTCTTCCAGTGTTGCACATTATGGACAGTAGAGAGTTAAGTGATTAGTTTACAAAAAAAAAAAAAAAGTTTTGATCTCCAAAACCATTTTTGTATTGCATTTCATAATTAAACTGGACAAACAGTTTTTGTAATTTTAATGATTTAGAATGTGTGCATGATTGCAGGATGTAAAGGAAACAATACCACAAAAGCACACAAACGGACAGCCTGTCTGAAAAAAAAAAAAAAAAAAAAAACCTGCAAGCAGAGTGATACAACAGTATAAAATCCCAATGCTGTTGGACTGTATATTAGTAGTCTTCATGCGCGCATTGACCAGTCAAATTCAGGGAATGGAATGCATAGTTTACAATAGTACACATACTATTCTTAGAATGAAAAGCAATTCAAACACATGCTGTTCAGATTTCAAAACCTCATGCAAGATATTGAAATGTAATCATCTGTGTCATATAATGACAAAATCAAGAAGCTGTCCCTATCCTGTTACTACTGCAAAACAGACACAGAGATGTGCTAACAGGCACATACACTTGCCGGTTTTATTATTCTCTCCTGAGCCATAACTTGTCTTCAGCACATTATACGAAACCGTAAACAGAAGTAAAGGAGCAAGAAATTTGTGCTGACACCTCAATAAGCAGCCACAGTGATGGCAAAATGAACATTGTTTTGGGTCTGTGAGAAATAAGTGCTGACTTAAGAATGTACTGGAGGAATTATACTCCAGGGACTCAACACAAAAGACAAAAAGCAATCTGACTACATATGGGGGAATGCCCATAAGCATTTATCTAAAAAAAAAAAAAAAGGTTGCACTTTATGTGTCCCTTATACCTGTGTACGTAGTAACTAAATGTGCATGTAGTATGTAAACGCAGTGTAAATACACATTGGTAAATACAACTCTAATGTGTGTGTAACTACAAATATATAATAACCCACTGAATGGTATGTGTAAGTACAAATGTGTAACAGGACATTGGTAACAACACTTTTTGATAATAAAAGTACAAATGTATAACAGGACTAATAGCACTTTTTGATGAAGGAAGTGTTACACTTTATATTCAATTTATCATGTAATTACTCTGATGTTATACAGCAGCGGCCAGTAAGTTAGACTTTACATATAATTTGTGTTTGGTGTCCACAATTTTCATATTAAGTTCATATTAAGTGGACAGTTCCTGAGGAGTTACCATGTAAGTACACTGGTATTATGGCTCTTTTCCACTGCACAGTACCAGCTCGCCTCGCCTCGACTCGCCTTTGATTGGTTTTCCACTCTGTAATGGCCTGTAATAATGTACACACTCCATGATCACGGGAAGAAGGAGGTGGGACCAGCAGACATTCAAATAAAATAAAACCCTGGGGGGACCGCTCACGATGACCTGCGGGAACCTGGGGGGTAGGACAGGTGAGGCAAGGGAAAAGGAGATAGAAGGATGAGGAGTGACAGGGAGGAGAGAGGAGAAAAAAAATCTGGTTCCCAGATGCACTGCCGCTCGGCCCTCCACCAGCTGGGTGAACTTCTCTGCGGTGCCTGGTGGTGGCACTGGACGGCCCTCGGTGGATGGCACAACACTCCTGCTCCGCCCAGTGGACGGTGATGGCTCCTCCGATTTTGGGCAGCCGGCAGGAGTCCATTGTTCCATGCTCCTCCCCACTTTTGGCGGATGGCAGCAGGCTCCGGCCCCCTGGCGTATGGCACAGACTCCTCTGCTCCCTCACAGACAGCAGCCACCCCTCCACATCGCAGGAAGGAGGCGGGAACTCAACACAATTCACAAGCACCATTCTGAAATCTTAACTGAAGAATGGGACACCCTGCAGCCTTGTGATCTTCAAGAACACATGCATCAAAGGCCACAAAAACAAAATTATGCATTAACTGCAGTAGCTTGAACAAGGCCTAGGATATTTCATGGGCAGACAATGAGTTTACCCACACACACAAACTCCAGCAGTTCACATGCTGGTGAATTGATTTTGAGCAATTAATAGGTGATCTACTCAGGGCAAGATCAATTAAACCACAAAAACTCTCTCAATCTTAGCCAAGGTTATGCTTCTCAATAACTAATGATAATGTCTTTATCTCAGGGGCTTCACTACATAATACATTACTACATTTGTTTATTGCTAGGCTGGGAGAGACACTGAAGTCATTTGAAATCATGAATTAGAGCTAGTCATTCAGTCTAGTAAATGTGCTGTGCTCTAATGTTGGGGAAGGCTATTTAGATCTCACTTCTTGTCTACCTGACATTTAATCCATTATGTGTCACCATTTAGGCTATTTAGCATTTGTAAAGGTATTTATATTACTGAACAGTAATAATAATTATTATAATTTCACAAGTGGCTGAATAGTACCTCACCAAGAGTACAATAAAACAGTCGTTAATTCAATAATCCACACAGAAGATGGGTATAAATACAGGGAACACATCTACTCTACAGACAAGACAGGACAAATAACTGAACAAAACAGGGGTGGACTTATATTATACAAAAAGAAAAAACTAAATGAGGGAACTAATGAGTTCATTGATGAACACCAGGTGAATTAAAAGACTAATCAAACACACAGGAAAACTAGGTCATGAGGAAACATAGCAGACATGTATACATTATATACATGTATGTCAATAATATATATATATATATATATATATATATATATATATATATATATATATATATATATATATATATATATATATATATATATATATACACGCGCCTGTGTGTGTGTGTGTGTACCCCTGAGTAATTTTTGATACAGTTCCTGAATATTATATTATTTTCATGTTAAAATATATAATTTATTAGATTCCATTATTATTTATGATTATGGTTATTTATGATAGTTGTGATTAAAATGATACCAGATAAAATACCGCAAGCTAACTAAAGGTTACATTTCCTAATGTAAGTAACGCCTTTCGAAAGGGTGGTGCGCAAAAAAATCAGCACAAAATGACCAGCTGACTACAGTATAACGTAACACGTGACTTTTATTTTGAAATGTCTCAACTCGGAAACTGAGTGCACATGTTCTTTGCTGTGTTGTCAAACAAAACTCGTGCCCTGAAATCACGAACGATATGTTCCGTCATTAAATCGTACAAGAAGAAGAAGACGAGCTATATGTGACGTAAGTAACATCAAACGATTTAATTAGGCAGATAACTAATTAAGTGCTTATTTTGACACCTTACTAAATGTCTTTAGTGTATCAAACCTGACGCGTCATGAAGATATTTAAAGTGTAACGTTAGTCGTATACTTCTTCATATATCAAGTGATGATGGACTGAACTTTGTGTCTCTATACAAGCAAAACAACACAGAGGTATAACTTTAAATCTTTTAACTTCTCCAAAATTAAAATATCTCTCACCAGATTACAGGTATGACGGTGGTGAATGTATCGTTTGCTGCGGCTGGATTTTTAGGAGCATATCATCTGGGAGTAACAGAGGCGTTACTGAGACACGGAGATAAGCTGCTGTCGTCTTTAAAAGCTTGTGCTGGAGCTTCAGCTGGTGCTTTAGTGGCCACAATACTGATCACTGCTCCTGATAAACTACAGGTAAAGCCATTCAGATACTTTTTAAAATAACCTTATTCTGACCTGTAAATTGTATTATATTTGAAAATGACTTTTCTTGCTGACAAATAGGAAACAGCTGCTGGTTTGAAGAATGACTGGTAAATAAAAAAAATCATTGCTAAATGTGTGACTGAATCATATATTAACTTAATTAGTAATATTGATAGTTCATCGTCTAGCTGACTACATCTTGTATTATTATTATTATTTGTATTTTTTCTAAAATCCTGTCAAATGTGCACAAACTACTAGCTACTACTAAATATTGTAGAAACATAATTTTCTGTAAAATTGCTTTGTAACGATTTGTTTTGTAAAAAGCGCTATACAAATAAACTTGAATTGAATTGAATTGAATAAAAAAATTATAATTGATTAGTATTTCAGGCCTGAACTGAGATATATATATATATATATATATATATATATATATATATATATATATATATATATATATATATATATATATATATATTTAAAATACAAACAGCAATTGCCCAAAGTGCTGTACAGTAAACTTAATCTAAAACCAATAATACATAAAAAAAAAAAATAACATACATACACAATTAGTCCAAGATGTGCCTCCGGACCTAATCAAGGTTAAAATCATGGGATAATAAATGAGATTGAAAGAAAGAAAAGTCTTTACTTTTGCCAAAAGTCTCAGATACTCTGATACTTAAATATTGACAAGATTTTATATTGACAGTCTGCTCTGATTGGCCATCTAACCCAGTGCATTGTGATTGGCCGAAAAACTGCAAGCACTCGTCGGAAATGTAACGCCCCTTTCCATAATCGCATGCTTCATATTTCAAAATAAATGTAAAAACAGTTAATAATGTCCTAGGTTTTACCATCAGTTCAGGCCCAAGAGGGGAACAGATTCATGTTACAGACCCAGTGATGAAGCAGTACACAAGCCACAGACGGTTAAGAAAGCTAACTCCACTGTGTGACATCTCTCTCTCTCTCTCTCTCTCTCACTCACACACACACACGACTCGCAAAACTCTGCATTTGAACAGTCTATAGCAAATACCTAAACTAATAACAAAAAAACATACCTTTTTTTTTTTTTTTTTTTACAGAAGATTGTCGTAACAAATCAGAATAACCTCCTCCCCTAGGTTCATGAAACAGTTTGTCTATAAAATTAATTGCTGTTCTGTTGTAAGTAATGTTAATCTTAAAGATTCCTAAATGCATCTACTTTCGGATGGCCAAATAAAGTGCTTTTGCCTAGAAACACGCAGCATCTCCCTAATATTGCTGCTTCAACACTAACTGTGTTTACTGAAACCATGCATTCTTTCTTTGTGTGAATATTTGTGCGGGATTACGCAAATATTTCCACATAGTGACGTAGACGTGAGGGCGTGTTTGAAAGAGCCTTTTAGAGGGTTGTGACAGAGTCTTAACTTTGATAAAGAATACCTCTTGTCAACACATCCCAGATGACAGGACAACTAGTGTCTTGCTAGTAAAGTTTTGATGGATGAAGACTGCAGTCAAGGTAAAGACGATTGCAGTGTTATACAGGAGTCGTAGAGTAAGCACGCATGAGTCCGTTATATTAATGCGTGTATGTGTGCTCTTGATGCACTGATCCCATATTGTATTTATACACAGGCACAGACATATCTGTACGTTCACGTTGTTTCCACACACATTCACAATATTGTTTTGATTTGTCATGTTTATGTTGCTGTGTTTGGTATATACCTAGTATATAAAGTATATACATGCAGTCAGCAGGCGGTTGGTTTAGTTTTTTTGGCATCTCCATGTGGTCCTGTCTTTTCTAAAATGTAAAAATGCTCTTTGCTGTTGCACTGTACACATACTATACAATTCAGATTTTTTTTTTTTTCTTTCATATGTGCTTATATGGGCTCCTTGGATCATTTGGTTCTTTGGTGTCCTTTTGGAGTTTCTAAGTGTCCTTTTTTGGAAAGACATCAAAATTTATCTTGGAAAAAAAGCTTGCAGAAAATATACATTTTTGAGAATCACCCTTCAATCTTTTGGTTTACTTCGCTGGATATAGCAAATAATGAAAAAAATAACATTTGAAACGAGATAAATGGTCTGTGCTAAATTACATAAAGTGTGCGATTAATCTTGATTAATCACAGAAAAAGGTGATTAATTTGATAAAAAAAATGTAATCTATTGACATGTATGTGTATATATATATATATATATATATATATATATATATATAAATTATAATGTTAATTTTTTTAATTTCCCATTATTGTTTTGTATTATCCTTTTAACTAACAAAACCTCATCTCTCCTGGAGGTGACAATTTCATGGTTAACATGGTTAAAAATGCTTCCTTAAAATACAGCACTGACTTATTATTATGATTATTATTATCATAAAAATTACAGAGCTGAAAAGACACTGCATAACAGCAGTGTTCCTCATAATGCTTTTTAAACAGACTGACCTGTATGTTATACAGATTGATGTGTTCCCTGTCAAGCCACCAGATCCACAGAAAATACAGATTTCTCACAGTTGCATCACCAGGGCTCATACACACAAACTGAGTAAGCTCTTTACCTATGTGTTCTGGATTTGTGTTTTCACAGCATTGTAAGGAATTCACCTACAGGTTTGCCAGTAATGTAAGGAGTCAGAGGTTTGGAGCCGTGACACCAGGATATGACTTTATGCTTGAACTGAGGTAAATGCAGCTCTCAGACATATATATATATATTTTTTTTTTATCGAATGAAAAATGATTCAGTGGGTTGTTGAAATTAACCCCAGAAGGCTTTTTTCAACTTCAATTTCAAAATGGTTTTAGAATATTGCGATAGATTGTACTGGGGCTGGATCAAAATGAATAATTAACTTAAAATTGCTGTTTCCATGCTTTGATGTGTTCCCTGTTATCAATGCAGTGAATTTTAAATAAAATGGATTTGTAAAATAATTAAAGTGCTCCGTGGGTGTCTTGTGTTTTCAAGTTGGCATTGTGGCAGCTTTATTTTTAATTGATGTGAAGCATCAGTCTTGCTGAAGAGAGTGGGTGTTTTTCTGCCAGTATTATTATAGAAATTGATTTAATCTCACAGCTATCATATAAACAAACCTTATAAACGAAGTATGAAGGCAGAAAAAATAGAAAATTTCAACTCTTCAAAAAAATCATTTAATTATTAAGTCATTCTATGACTTTATTCGGTCGAACGTCAAATAATAATTGTATAATAATGTACTGATTGCTTTCTTTCAATGGTATTATGATTGATGAGGATACCATAAAGTATCAAAAGGTATAAATCTAATTTTAACATGAAGCCCTATTTCATAAAATGTACACACATTAGTAAGAATGTACAATTCCTTAAGACTGTCCCTTTAACCAATTTATCCAATTAATATACAGTACAGACCAAAAGTCTGGAAACATTACTATTTTTAATGTTTTTGAAGTTTTTTTCTGCTCATCAAGCTTGCATTTATTTGATCAAAAATACAGAAAAACTGTAATATTGTGAAATATTATTACAACTTAAAATAATAGTTTTCTATTTGAATATACTAGTATATATATTCCTGTGATGCAAAGCTGAATTTTCAGCATCATTACTCCAGCCTTCAGTGTGAATGAAAAAAAAATCTAATAATTTATATTCTAATAATATATTTTCTTCACTATAACTTTTTATCAATTTAACACATCCTTGCTGAATAAAAGTATTGATTTTATTTAAAAAGAAGAAAGAAAAAAAAATTACTGACCAGTAGTGTATATTGTTATTACAAAATATTTATATTTTAAAAATATAGCTTTTTTTTTTATTTTTATTTTTTTTATTCAAAGTATCCTAAAAAAGTATCAAATGTTCTGAAAAAAATATTAAGCAGCAGAACTGTTTCCAACTTTGATAATGATTCATCATATTAGAATGATTTCTAAAGGATCATGTGATAATGCTCCTAAAAATTCAGCTTTGCATCACAGAAATAAATGATAATTTAAAGTATAATACATTTAAAAACAATGATTTTAAATTGTAATAATATATCACAATATTACATTTTTTTTTCTGTATTTTTGATCAAATAAATGCAGGCTTGATGAGCAGAAGAAACTTTTCAAAACATTAAAAATAGTAATGTTTCCAAACTTTTGGTCTGTACTTTAGATATTATGATGTTGTGACAGCAGTTATATAGCATAAATATTTATGAGAATGTGCTATCAATAAAATTAATTTTACATTAATTAAAAATTTTCTATTCAGATGAAAATATTAATTCTATTCTACTATTAAAATAGATTAAAATGTTAATCCTGTCTTTCTAATGGAAAATTGACAAGCTTGTGCTGCAATTCTATGGCTGTTTTGCCCAGCAGGTCTTTGAGTTAGTCATATAACTGAAAACATCTCGGTTACTTATTGTAACCCTTGTTCCCTGAAGGAGGGAATGGAGAAGTGTTGGATGACCAACGAATTGGGATTCAGTTAGAGAGACCAATCCACTTATATAAACTATAACAGTAAAAACTACATTTTCCATTTGCTTCCATTCCATAACTATTTTGATATTTTGATGACTGGACTTACATCTTCATCAAATTCGAAGACGTCTCTAATAACAGTTTACAGCAGTAATAACAATCATAATTTTGTTTTATTTGTTATTCTCGGGTAGATACAATAATTATTTTTATCGCATTACTACAAGTACTTTTACTGCTAACAGATCTCTGGGGACCCCAAAAGTGTGTGGACCCTTAGATTCGTCCTAACCCCTGGCCAAAGCTGTGCATCTGGTTAGGGGTATGTTTTCTGCAGCAAGAGTTGGGCCTCTTATACAGCTAAATAAAGTGAGTATAGAAAAGAATGACCCCATTTAATATAATCACATTTTGTTGCTTGTAGTCTAAAGTGAAGACAGACACAGTTTTTGTTTTATCCAGCTGTATTAACTCAACCCATAACATCCAAGTGAAAGATGTAACACCAACATGAAAAAAAAAAAAAAAAAAAAAAAGAATCACTGAGTTGGAAAAGGGATCACCCTCTTGTGTCAGTATTTTGTTGAACCACCTTTTGCTTTAAGTACAGCCTTTAGTCTGGGGATATGCCTCTATTGAGTTTGCACATCTAGACTTTGCAATATTTGTCCACTCTTCTTTGCAAAATTGCTCAAGTTCAGTTAAAGGATTAATTCACTTCCAGAATAACATTTCCTGATGATTTAGTCACCCCCATGTCATCCAAAATGGTCATGTCTTCAGTCCCAAAGAAATTAAGGTTTTCGAGCAAAACATTTTGTAATATTTTTTTTTTTTTTTTTTTTTTTTTTTTAGAAAATGACTGATCATTTTGCTAGATAAGACCCGTATTCCTCGGCTGGGACCGTGTAGAGCACTTTGAAGCTGCGCTGAAACTGCAGTCTGGACCTTCAGCCCATTGGTTCCCTTTGAAGTCCATTATATGGAGAAAAATTCTGGAATGTTTTCCTCAAAAAACATAATTTATTTGCGAATGAAGACAGAAAGACATGAGTATCTCAACTGACATGGCGGTGAGTAATTTATCAGGATTTTTTTTTTTTCTGGAAGTGAACTAATTCTTTAAATTTGACGGTGATCATTTGTAGACTGCAGTTGGGATATCTGAAAGTTCACTTGAGAAATTACGTTCATTTGAAAGAATCTGCAACACCAAACATAGACACAATATTAGTGGTTAGGTGCATTTTAGAGGAGTTTTAGATATGATAACGTAATACTCAAATGAATAAATATAATAAATTTCCATATATTTGTTTAATATACATAATACATATAAATAAATGATAAATTTAATTCATATAAATTGCCACATTTAAATGCTAAACTGAATGATAAATATCTGTTGCAGTGTTTAATATGAAGATTAATGTAACCGTAATCATGATTGCATTGTAACCAAATGCTGTAGCCTCAACTTATTTCACTGTTTTAGTGAAATGTCTTGCAATACTGGGTTGATGCACAGTGACAGGTGGGTAAGCAGTGTCATTGAGTGTGTAAGCTCCCTTTACAATGTATTATTGCTTAAGATGGCAGAATACTCTGTGTAGTCCACTTCCAGCCTCTTGACAGCTGTTGAAATCTATAGGAAAGAACTGTTCTTGGCTCTGGTAGGATGAGGTTTGAATGATCTGAAGATAGTGCCATTCTGATGTTATAATGTGCCACCTCCTTAGTACTTGTGAAATCACAGATACTGCTGGCATGATATGAAACTGTAGATTTTTTTTTTTTATCTTTCTGTTGAAGGAAATAATGTCTGTGATGTGCACAAACCTCTGAAGGCTTTTGATAATCTTAACACACCACTTGAAGCGAATAGCAGACTTCATACATTTTGAGGAAATATCCTTGAAATGAAACATTGAGTGGATTTCTCTTTCCTTATTTCTCCTGCATTACCTCAGTAGGCTCGCCCAACAGATTGTGATATAATGATTGTGATATAAATTACGATATAATGTTGAGGGAAAAATGGTTTTCACTGAGATTGTTAATTATGCAAACACAACAAATGAGCATCTGTCCTTTGGTTTTCCTCTAGGGAGGGTATTGAAGAGATTCTCCCACCTAATGCTCACCAGTTAGCCAATGAACGCGTCCATGTTTCAATAACACACTCAAAGACGCGCGAGAACTGCATGGTGTCCAGCTTCAGCTCAAGGGAAGATCTCATTAAGGTATTCCAGCCTGGGGTCAATGGACAGTGATTTGTCTTTTTCATCTAGCAGAGCAATGCCCTCAACTCAAACAGAACTTGTCTTTTCAATTAAACACATCATAAGTGATGTCACTGGACCGAGTTATTGCTGTGGAAAATCACTGCTGAGTTCATTAATTCATTCCCATCTGAAATAAAGAATGAATTGCACCGGTGCTTCAGTAGTCCATCTAGCACGATGATACAAACTACATTTTTGGCTTCTTTTTCCTTTTCTTTATGGACCAAATAAGCAGCACACAACTGTTTTCATCATTGATAATCAGAAATGTTTCTTGAGCAGCAAATGAGCATATTAAAATGATTTCTGAAGGAACATGTGACACTGAATACTAAATGGCTGCTAAAAATTCAGCTTTGCATCATAGGAATAAAGTATATTTTAATGCATTAAATTACTATATAAAATATATTATCTTAGCATTATTTTACATTGTTATATTTCACACTATTACTGTTTTGACTTTATTTTCTAAAAACACAGACTTGATAAGCATAAGAGACAATGATTCTTACCGACCTCATGATTTTGGACAGTAGTGTATATAAAATATGTTTGGCAGTACACACACTTGCATTCAAGGTGTAAGAAAAATGCGTTTTTAATATGTATGGCAATGTTTGCACCATAACTTTCAATGTGTGGAACTAAAAATGTATTTTTTGCAGGCATTCTTATAAGTCATGTACTGTTATAACCTAATAGTCCTCTGTCTGTCCATTCTCTTGATGTTTTATGACTGTATTGTTTTTAAAGGTGCTCTTGGCCAGCTGCTTCGTGCCTGTCTATGCTGGAGTGAAGCCAGTGGAGTTCCAAGGGCAGGTAATGGTGTCTTGCGACCAACTCTCTTGGCTCCAGTACTTATGTCTCTGCTGAGAACCGCTGTTTAGATTCAGACTGTGTGAGTTTATTTAGATCAATGAGCAGACCAACTTTCTAGTTCTGTTTGTTCTCTCCACTGACAGAGGTCTGATAAAACTATTAGCAGGCAAATGCTGTGGTATTTACAGCCAAAGCAGTTTGGTGAAGTTCAAGCGTGTAGTCCTGGGAAAATATCAGTTCTAACAGTGTTATTTTAACATGATGAACACTCGTAGAATCCAGACAGAAATACATATCGTTGGAGTGGCTCACAGAGATTCTATAATGTTTTCTAATGCTCTCAATTTAACATACTAATTTAGTACAATTTATGCAATGCTTTAAAGTGTGTTGAATACTATTAAATCTTTGGTGCAAAAAGGTATATATATATATATATATATATATATATATATACACACACATATATATATATATATATATATATATATATATATATATATATATATATATATAATATGAAATTGTATCAAGTATTTAGAAATAGTTATGTCTGCTGTAAAGATTTTAATGTAAGCCACTTACATTTTGTTACAAAAATAAATAAATAATAATAATGAAATAATAAAGAAAAACAAGGCAGCTGTGGTTGCCAGAACTTTACAAAACTATCTTAAATTTACAGTAAACTGACAGAATGTTAATATACCAACTTAAATGTCGATTTATCAAAGATATGAAGCAGCACAACTGTTTTCTATTAACTTTTATTGAACATCATATCAGTTTTAGACTGATTCATGATCATGTGACACTCAAAACTGGAATGATGGCAGCTGAAAATTAAGCTTTGCCATCACAGAAATAAACTGCATTTTACAATATAGTAATTTATTTACAATATAGTTTATTTATTTATTTTTAATGCAATAATATTTCTCAATATTACTGTTTTTATTGTATTATCAAATAAATGCAGTTTGAGAGCACAAGTGACTTTCAGAATTTCTGAAAAATCGTATTAACCCCCGACTTTAAAAATATATCTAATTTTCTTCAGAAATGGATAGATGGGGGATTCACGGACAGTCTTCCTATTCTTCCTGTGGGACGCACAATCATGGTGTCCCCATTTAGCGGCCCTCAGGATATCTCCCCAGCTCATAAAGGCATAAGTAAGCTTCACCTCAGACTGGCCAACATGAGTGTTGTGGTAAGTTTTAGCATAACTTTTTAAGTATATACACTATATATCTCCTTCCAAACTGACTTTGTAATAACCTGACATGTTTTTAAATTTCAATCATTTTCCACCCTCAGTTCTCAAAAGACAACATCATAAGGCTGAACCAGGCTCTGTTTCCTCCCTCATTACCCAGACTCAAAGCACTGGAACATCAGGGATACCAGGATGCTGTTCACTTTTTAAAGAAAGAAAGATGGATGCAGTAGCTGATTTTCTCATTTTTAGCTGTTTCAAGCCCTTGAATGTCTAAAATGTGGCATGTTGACACCACTTTCCTGATAGCAGTTCCTCTGTGGCATGCAATATTTGCTGTGTGTAGAGTAATAATCGTACTTTGATCCGGTGTCTGCTTTCATTCTCCAGATTAATGCATCAGTGAAATACATCATGTATTTTGGGAGACCAAATGATCATTTTCTACTGTACAGCTTTAAAGTCACTTCTGTTCTCAGGGCACTTACAATACACCGTGTTCCTTACAAATGACTAAATAAATATTTCTGAAACTCTTCTCTTCTGAAAAATCTGTTTCTTTGGCTGCACATATCAGTGCAAGGTTTCTGTAGGTCCTTGAGGACAACCGTGTAGAACAAACCTTTGAAATAAAGCCACAGGAGAGGCTGTTTGAACTCCACGAGTCTTCTCTCCTTGAAACAATCGCTTTACCTGCACTTGATTATATATTTATATATATTTTCTGAGAATAATGACATTTAAATCAGTCTTTAAATGTGTGATGCACACATTCATATGTGCTAGGTTGATCTATGAACAGCAGGGGAATCTAATGAAGTTATCAAAGAGACCATCTCCTCATACCTCATATGTGTGATGTCATGTTCGATTTACATTTTCAGACATGCTGCATGGTTAGTTTTTGTGCATTGCAGCAATGTGCATACACTAACAAAAAAAAAAAAAAAAAAAAAAAACTAACTGTATTGGTTGAACATGATTCATTCAGTGACAGTGGTTCCATGTGTTTGAATCATGTCATTTGGACAGGTCTAATTTTAGTTAAGTTTACTCAGTTTGCTTTAGTTTATCCTACATGTAATATCTGAATATAGATAACATCTGTCCATAATGTAGAAACCATCTCTGCTAGTTCACCCAAAGTGTTATAATAATAACATATTAACTAGTATAATACAGCTTTTCTTTACATATAATGTTTAAGTTTAAGGACTGTATGTTTATATCCCTAGCACTCCCACCGGAGTTGTTTTAAAGCAACTTTGACTCTTTTTAGCAGGTGCTTAACCCAATTACATATGACCACAATTGTAACTCGCCCAAAAACAACATAACAGAAAGTCTTTTATAATGCTAAAATAATAGAACATCAGACAGATATATAACACTTCATTTCAACATTTTCTCTCCCCATATCCACCACAGTTCAAAGCATGATGAGAAGTATAAAACTAATTTTAAGCTACTGGACTGAATCATGTTCTTTCGTGATGAAAACAGTGAGTCAATGCAAAAAAGAACCATTTAAGTCTGTTTACAAAGGTGTTAAGTGAAAATGAATCATTTAAATGAACAGCATCAACAACAAAAAAAATGTTTTCTTTTGTTTAAATATATATACACGAAGGAAGATGCTAGTGCAATGTCCTTTGTTCAAATAAAAGTGTGTGTAAATTCATTTGTTCAATTAATCTCCAGTGGGATGGGTCTTTGATTGGCTGCTTTAATAATGTAATTAGAATCTGTCTTCTCATTGATATATACTGAATCTGACCCCTCACAAAACCCTATCTGAGGAGAAACCCATAACTGGATTTGCATTACTCACTTTTGATAAATCAAGTCTGTATTAATCTGCATGAATTGGAACTTGCGACTGACTTCTTCCCAATACTTCCCAAGTCTAAACTCTATCAGGTGCCAAAAGCAAACAGCAAACTGTGATTCTACACTTGCATGCAGTGTGCTTTAATACTATCATCATTATGCTAATCCATACTGAAATCTCAGATGACCAAACAGTACATCTCAATTGTTAAAATATTGGTGTACAGGGCACCGTGTCCCTGTATGAATTTGTTTAATCATAAACAGTGCTCATGAATAAATATGGCTGCTGAGATGAAGTGTAACGAGTTGGGCCCAGACACAGTATTCTCCTGCATCAAGACTCACATAGATTGTGATGTATATCCTATTGAAATGTCTTCCCAAATGAGGTAATATATATGTGTGTGCGTGTGTGTGTGTGTGTGTGTGTATATAAACATATATAAAATAGTAATAATAATTGAGAGGAATTTTATTTAGTTAATAATGGTGGGATTGTTGTTGTTTGTCAATTAATCCAATCTGATGTGAGTGCAAGGTTGTTGGAAGAAAGGGAACAGTACCAATCCCTTGCACAGATGCATGCAACCTCATGAAAGAAGAGAAATCGTTGTTAGGGAGTATGAGGTCTCTGCATAGCAAAAGTGAGTGTTTTTAAATTTGTGGGCATTTTCACATGGTGGCAGTTTCTACATCATGCATTGAAAATTATGACACTAACCTGACCCCGCCCCTAAACACAACCATCACTGTGACATGAGCAAGCCTCGCCCACCAATCTGATAACTCCCATTACTGTCCTGCAGAGACCTACTGAAGGGAGGGGAGGGACAATGGTGTTTTTGGAAGATTACAAGGACACAAATGTGCATTGAAATCATTTATAATAAATACCACAATGTTCTATACTGCAAATGAAGCCAATTTCATGGTGACTTTAAATACTTTAACTATATCCAAATCCATTAACTATATTTTGCTTATTGGGAAATCAAAAACATGACGTGCCTTGAAGTGCTTTTACAGTAATTTCAGTATTTTAAACAAGTGAAACCTGCAGTCATATAGGTTAATTGCACTGGTACAGCATTCAGCCGCAGGTAAAACACATTTGCAATCAAACAAACTAGCAGAACAACCCTTAATTGTTAATTGCAAAAAAATTATAATAATAAACTCAACTAAATTATGTACTGTTTGTCAGAATAAGCCATTCCAAAATATATCTTAATGTCATTCAACAATTAAAAAAAACAAATTTCTCACTTGGCTTATGGAAGGAGCAGTTTTCAGTGCGGTAACAGACGATGGAAAAGAGAATATGTTGTTAGATGGCAAATGAAATCTAAGTTTATGCTCAAATACACTTGGTATCACATCTGCCAGGGGATTCGGCTTAACTGTCATAAGATTATATCATTAAAATGAACTTGGGAGTCCATACCATCCGCCCACCCCTCTCATCATCTCTTCATTAATACATATTCACTTCGTTTACGAAATGTGGCTGTTTTCTAATTTTTACGTTGTATTCTGCCTACACAGAATGTCAAAACAAGTCCGTCACCTTGCCAGTGTTCTCCGTTTCTCCTCATTTATATTCTTCTAATGTGTGAATATCAGTGGTCCCATAAGACAACAACATACAAAGAATGAGCGGTGAAGGTTGCGTGGTGCCAGGTGCAGTGAATAAGGCGACTCTTTATGGTCCACGTGGGCACTGGCCTTGTCAGGCTGTGTGGCGTAAATGATCATTTTAGCCTAAATTGCCCGAGGCTGAAAGTGGTTACAGGAAAAACACATAAAAACACAGGAGCCCCGCCAAAGCCTAACTCAAATTAACAGCAGTTAATGTCAAAGCAGAGGACAGAGCTGACGCTGCCGGCTTCACCGCTCAGACAAACAGTGAATCTGGCTGTCTGAGTCATACACATTGGCAGCGTATAGCTGAAACACGTCAGTGAGGAATCAGAGGTCAAAAACTGTGGAGGTGCTTGTTTACCCTTAACAAAGTTAGTGCACTAGAATTAAACAAGTGCACTTTATAACATATATAAATGACATATTAAGGTTTACTTTAAAGTACAGTTTAAACCATTGTTTTATTAATATTTTGTCATGCTTTAATACTTTTGTCATGTCACTTATTTTGACATAACACATAGCACATGAAAACTGTACTTTAACTTAGTGTGTTCTTGCATTTTAATATATTTAAAATGCACTAAATTGCAACTTTATCATAAAGAATTTGGTATTACAAATATATTTTAATATTGTACATAACATACACTTTTCAGAAATGACATTAAAGTATAATTTAGTTTACCAAAAAAGCGTATCAGTATATTTGGCCATACAACCATATATCAAAGACAATATAAATTGAACGAATGGGTCAAAAAAAAAAAAAAAAAAAAAAAAAAAAACTACAACTAAATGCATTTAATATAAATTTAAACTACATTTCAATTTAATTTTAAGTTTTCAAAAACAACATTCAGTTCACATTTAAGTATTCTATTAAAGTACATTTTTTCCAAATTACAGTATTTGTAAAGGAATTTAATGCAATGCTGCAGTCTAAATTCAAACAAAATATGTCAGACAATGTCATATGTCATCAGACAAAATAGCAAAAATAATGTCTTTTTTTTTTTTTTGCCAACCTTAAATTAAGAAAAAAAAAATCCAACTTCTATAAAGTCATTATAAATCAAGTTTCTATAGGCTTTAGGCCCATATCCTTAAGCAGAGCTCATGTTCTCTTTTGGTGCCTTTGATCACTTAAGCCAAGCCGACCTCCTATAATGCACCTGATTGATCTCTTCCTTCTGCAAGAGTGCCCGGAAAATCAGAATGATTGAACTTGTCTATTTTGACATAGACCTAGATCTTTTTCATTTTGAGAAGCCCCATGGTTCAATCGCTTTCAAGGCTCCCCTGGGTACCGCCATCTGCTCTTTTAGCCATATCTTTAAAAGTCAGTATCTGTTCACATAAAAGTGATACAGTTTAGTAGACAGGCTGTGAGAAGTGGTCAAAATATCTTCAAATATGATTCATATAGATGCTAGCAAGACTTACTTGATCACAAGTAACACCCACTTGAAACTATTTTAAGACTGCACTATTTATTCTGGACCGTAGAAAATCATGACATTTTGAGTAAATTATGTATGAAACTATCAAATGGTAAACATATAGTTAAAGATTAAAAGCTCACAGAGTTGACATTCTTGAATATAAAATGTACCTTATGCAAGTGACTATCAATATCTGATTAGCAAATACATTCAATATTACAGAAGCAGTGATAAATACATTAAGCCATAAAGCACAGCATAATATTAATAAATATCACATCTGGCTCTTTAAAAAAGAAAAAAAAAAGATTAAAAACATATTTTTATTTCCAGCCACAGACATTTTTAATGTGACGAGATTAGTGTAATGAACATGATGTTGAGATCGTGGAGAGCCTCTTATGGCTGGCAAAAATTTTAAAATGTAAAACCATTCAGCCCGATTAGTCATAAAAAATAAGCAAAACAGATTGGATACCAAAAATACAGCAAGAAAAATCCTAAGAGCACCAAAGCCTGTAAGAGGCATTATGGATATTGAGTCGTTACCGGTTGCAGGCTAGATGAAAGCTTACGAAAATAAAGGTAGTAATTACTGCTTCACAAAATCCCTCATTTTACGATGTTCAATAAGGATGATGCATCTCGAGCCTAGGAAAAATACAGAACTCACAAGAGAAGAGAGAACCTTGCTGTACTTACAAACACTGCTGCCACAAATGACCTTAGATGTGCTATCTTGAAAAACAAAATGTGTGCAGTATTGTTTTACCTTTCCTTTTCTTCTCTTTCTTCCAAACCTGTATAGAATAATATCATTCTTTAAATTGTTTACAGTGAAATTGCACACTTAGCCCATTACAATTCAGTCAAATAAGCCAAATTTTACAGGCAAAAATTTCCATCGAAGTATGACGCACAGCTCACACAGAAGTCACTTTTAAATGTTGTTTAGAGAATTCTGAGGATGAAATGCCATAATTTCAAAAGGAATCGACTGGGATTTTTTTTTTTGGGGGGGGGGGGGGGGGGGGGGGGGCAAGACTTTCCCCGCGCAGATTTGTTTGGTTTAATGTAACTGCACTTTTAAATTACCAATTTAAGCTAATGTTATAGGGACAGTCCAAAATATTAAATACTACATGCCCTTCGTGTGCATTAAAGCCATAGGATTTTGAGTACCTGACTATTATTTTTGAAGCTCATTTTGATGATCTCGTTCACGTGTGCACAGCTGACTGAGAGACAAGCAGCAGGGCTGGAGTCAGGGCTTCCATACTATTTGTAGAGGAGAAACTTGTACTGGAACAGGCTTCAGACTCTGTGCATGACGGCTTACTGCTGCCCTTATGACCTCCAGAACTGAGTGGAACTGGGTCTCGGTGTCTGGGGTGCTTTCTGACGGGTCTCTCGACAGGTCATAAAGCACGGAGGGTCATGGAATGTGATGTATGGCTTGATGCAGAAGCAGATATGAGTGTGGAAGCAAACAGAGCTGTTCTCTATAGGTAGAAGTCAGGGGTAAAGAAAAAGGCATTTCAGATTGAGTTACCTGGAAAAATAGGAAAGCTAGCTTTCAAAATGTAAAGAATCGGTCATCACCTTTATCTATTAATTTCCCAGTCATTTACAGAAAAATAAAATCTATCTCCCCATTAAAATATTTTACAGAAAATAAACACCAATGACTGGGAGCTATCTGAAAGTGTTCTCTAATTTTGATTAGTGTTCTTTCTCAAATACCTAATTTAAGTTTTTTTATACTGTGCTTCACAATATATTTAACTCATAAAATATGCTTTGCAAACTGTGCTTTTACTGCTGTTAGGATCACTTCAAATAGGACTAAGCAGTGACCTCGAAATTTAGGAAATTGTAGGTTGTTCTGTAATTTCGATCTCCAATATACATTAAGTAGACTTCAATTTATATAGTTTGAAGAGTAACCCAGAGCAATGACTGCTAAAATTGATAATTATTAAGACTGTCAAAATATTGGTAAAACTTTACAATAGCCTTCCAATATTTAATATGAATCTTTGTTAAATGTTAGTTCATGTTAGTTCAGGTTAAAAAAAAATTAAATAATTAATACACATAACTATGATTAATTCATTTCTTTTTGTAGAATACTTTTTCATTGTTCCTTAATGTTAACTATAGCGAATTTAATTGTAAAGTGTTACCAAATAGTTATTAGTTATAACCTGTCACAAGAATGTATTAAAGTTAGGACTCACTGTTAGTCGGGAGCCATCTGACAGCATTCAGTTGGGCATTATTATTTAGTTAAGGGTATGAATACTTAAGCAATGTACTTAAAGTTTTTTTTATTTTTAATATATTTTTTGAAGTTGTAAGAATTCTGTGTTTGCTTTGTCAGTATGGTGTATGGAGTGTAGATTGATGTGGGAAAAAAAGTAATTTAATGAAGTGTATCATAAGGCTATAACATAAAATGTGGGGAAAATTAAGGGGTGTGAATACTTATGCAAAGCATTGTAAAAGGACAAAAAAAAAAAAAACTGTAGTCATTCTTTTCCAGCCAATGAATCTGGTTCAAACTGCAAAAAGGACACAAAAGCTCCATAATAGTATCATAAAAGTGCTCCACATGATTTCAAATCCATTTTAAATCTTCTGAAGCCAGGCAATGAATGGTGATTATTATTTTTAAACATTAGACTTTTATGGTGCTTTTGTTTCCTTTTTGATGCTTGAAAAATAGAAAGCCTTAAGGCTGGAATACACAACATGACTTTAGCCTAGATGTTTGTGGCAATTTGCAGTTTGGGGGACACTGATCCATCCAGATGATTTCAAACATGTTTGATATTTTGAGCAGATATTTTGATATTTTAGAACAAATATTGTTTTCATTTGTCATGCATCTAACAACAAGGTTGTTTCTGCATGTGTTTGCATTTGAAAAAAAATAAAATTTTGCTTTCAGGAGGAAGCGTGGCACTATGTTAATTTACACAAATGCAGTTCATGATCCGGTGTTTCCAGAGTTCCTTTATAAACTTCATCTTTGCATGTTCTACGAGTTTAACACGCATTTGGGAAGGCAACATGCACCAGGCTCATTTGCATTTCATAAATTGTAGGCTCATAAAGTGTATGTATTAATCTTTGTTAACATTCAGTAGTTAATAAAAATACAAGCATGTTAACAAATGGAGCCTTATTGTAAAGTGTTAGCATTTTTTTCTCTCATTTTACAGTACAGTTGTATTAATAATAATAATAATAATAATAATAACAATAATTCATTACATTTATATAGCGCTTTTCTAGGCAATCAAAGCGCTTACATAGTCAGGGGGTATCTCCTCATCCACCACCAGTGTGCAGCATCCACCTGGATGATGCGACGGCAGCCATAGTGCGCCAGAACGCCCACCACACACCAGCTTACTGGTGGAGAGGAGACAGAGTGATGAAGCCAATCAGTGGATATGGGGATTGTTAGGAGGCCATGATGGTCAGAGATCCTGAGCCAGGATGCCGAGGTCACACCTCTACTCTTTACGAAAGACATCCTGGGATTTTTAATGACCACAGAGAAGTCAGGACCTCGGTTTAACGTCTCATCCGAAGGACGGTGCTCGTTGACAGTATAGTGTCCCCATCACTACACTGGGGCACTAGGACCCACACAGACCACAGGGTGAGCACCCCCTTCTGGCCTCACTAGCACCTCTTCCAGCAGCTGTCCCATCCAGGTACTGACCAGGCTCAGCCCTGCTTAGCTTTAGTGGGTAACTGGTCTTGGGCTCCAGGGTGATATGGCTACTTGGTGTTCCAAAGTAATATATTTATGTCTGAGATAACATTACTAATAAGATTAGTACTCAAATCCTTTGGCTTCCTAGAAATAGAAGTGTGAATATAATATAGACTGAGATATTATCACAATAGACAAGCTGATTCCTTCAGGAAGTGCCTTCGTCTGTTCGTCTTAATGGTTTTGACATGGGCTGTTATTCTCCCGGGGTTTTCGCAAAACCGGGTTTGGACAGCAACCCAGCATTGCCAACCCTAACCTCAACTGTCAGTTGACTCTTCAGCTTACATGCAAGACTCCTCATTTCTAGTAATTGTAACAGGTCCCAATTCACAGAGGTCGAAGGCAGAGCAATGAAGGGCTTATGGCCCCCATAATTTCAAGGGACACATTATCTTAAATTATACTTACTTCTTGTTTTGAATCTGCAAACTTTTTCTGAAAACACTGCATTTTGGTCAGATCAGTCAACTCCACAGTGGTGGAATGCATATATCAGCAGGAGAGCACGCACTCGTTTGGCAGCTGAGTGGAGGAGCGCACATTCCCATTCATTTTAATGCAACTCTAATCAACTGGTGAATTAAGTGTGCGAGAGATACGGATATTTCATTTTATGAGGGATGCAAATTGTATACAAACCACTAAACCCATTCTCGGATCTAACTGTGATTCTGAACATGACTCTTTCAGCCCCCTTTTGAACCAAACTGTGATTTCGTAGAAAAGATGAAAAGCATTTACTGTTTCCTGCAGAGTGAGTTAGCAAGCTGCATACTCTGTCACTCTGTTGCATGCATTTTGTTCTTAATTCTTCTTATTTCTTAATTATCTGCTCATCAGTACAACTGCTACATTTTCATCCAGTGGTCTATCTTGCAATATCACTCATAACTGAGACACGGGACATCAGGAACCACAGAAGTGAATAAACAAACAAACAAACAAACAAATCAATAAATCAATCATGGAATTATCTTGAATTACTCACTTACACGTTCAAAGCTTTTGGCAAAACCTGCTTTTACCCTTTTCTCACAAATTTTTTAATATGTCAACATATACAGTCAGATATGAATGTCATAACTAATATTTATTAAAAACTTTTGACAAATCTAGCATATAAATGAGCTAATTAAATTTTTTTTTTAGTTTTGATCAACTAAATGAAACTTTAGAAATAAGACACTATATCAAATAATCTTATAGACCCCAAACTTTTGAAAAGTATACGTTTCATAAATATTTACAAACCGAAACACATATGTTAAATATGCATACTTATATTTATATTTGTCTTGACTTTACTATATCTAAAGTATATATAGGAAGTACAAATTGTGGTCTGAGAATAGAGATTTTTTTGTAATAATTCTGATTTAAAAAAAAAAAGGTTCATACAATAAAATGGCATGTGTGTATTAAGAGCGTTCTATAAATAATACAGAGTTATTTTTTTTACAGCAGAAATGTTGTTGTTTTCAAATCCAGTATTAAGTTAAATCGATGGACACCTTTTGTCCCATGTCCCAAGAATCTGTGAAGCCAAATTATAACAGCATGAGCTTGCCCCAGGAGGGTTTAAGCAATCAATCGACCTTATACAGTAGATACTATTTAACTGCATATCAGTCCAAAGATATAAGCACCAAGTTAGCTTGCACATCACTGCACTCAATCATGAGATTTTATAGGTTGTATAATACGACACTGATCTGAGTCCACTGTTTAAAAATTAATGTACACAGAATTACATATTTTTGAAAAGAATATCCCAATTTGTCATTAACAACACTAGTTACTAGAATATCTGAACTATGAGCTGTTTATATACCTAATGAGATCCCAAACGATTTTTAGGTTAATAGTATAATTCCAATTCACTGAAAGAAAGTGACCTCTATACACTTCCCTCTTTGACAGCCTTGGCAAAGTTGATTTCCTCTTGCGGAAGGCCCCCTGACGATGCAGAAAGGAGAAAAACTCTCAAAATCCAATTTGCTGCCAAAACCGCAAATTTTTTGAGCCTGGTTTGGTTTTATGAATATATATATATATATATATATATATATATATATATATATATATATATATATATATATATATATATATATATATATATATATATATATATAAAAAGACTGGATGGATTTTTATCATTCTGATGGCTGTGTACACATAATTCCAACACACATGTCTGTACAAAGACCTTGCAAAAGTGGATTTTGTATAATAGGTGCCCTTTAACACTTAGTCTCAACAACGCTTTAAAAATTGCATGTTGCTTATTCCAGCAGTACTCAAAGTGCAGTAACTCCAGCACTGGCCTGACCTGACCAGACAGGGTATCTGCCTGTGAGGAACACCATCCAGCTGGGAGTGCAGAGCGGTGCAGCAGCTGTGTTGGGTCAGTTTCACCCCTTCCAGAGCCTGTCAATGTTAGGTGTCCTGCAGACCAGAACAGCCACAATACAACACAGTCTCATTATTCCTGCACTGAAAATCTGAATCTTTCATTCAGCCAATTAAAAAAAAATAGGGTAATGATTCACATCTATAATTTTTTACTTGATTCAATGAATAATAAATAAATTGCTCTAGTGCAATTAATTATTTCCCATTGGCTCAAGTTAAAAAATATAGATGTGAGTCAATACCCTCAATAAGAAATGTCTATTCACCGGGGTTCCAAACTCATGGACGCTAGTTTACTCAATGGAATAAAAATTATGTGTTTTTTTTTTTTTCTCTCTCTGAATTATGAGTTTACATCTCACAATTCAGTTATTGATGGTTTTTTTTGTTGTTGTTGTTTAGTTTTTTTTTTCAACAAAATGTAATTTAGATTTTTTAATCTAAAAATCCTGTGAGTTTAAACATCACAATTAAAACTTTTTTTCTCAGAATTTAGAAAAACGAACTGTGACATAAAAAGTTGCAATTACCTTTTTTTTTTTTTTTATCCTCTGGCATAATCAGGCTTCCATAACAACTTTATTCAGCTTTGAAACACAGTTGATTGGTCAACCGATAGAGAGTAAATTACGTTTTAATAATCAACACTTTTGACCTTTAATCTTTAAGTATGTCTAACAACACAGCGACTTTCAGTGTCAGCTTTATTTGAAAGAAGCGCTCACATCAAATGTCCACGTAAAACCCGGAAATGTCGTGTAGCGCAATGTAGCAGCAGTGATTTTCAGGAACCCTGTTTTCTCCAAAGAACAGGTCTTTGGTTCCAGCTTCTGCTATCTTGTTGGAGACTTTCGCTTTTGTTGTGTAGGTTTGTCTGCCGCCACATGCGTAGAGATTATTATTATACGTTTTCAGTGAAACAGCGCCACCTCTCGCTCATTTTTGTATATAAGGAAGCCGTCTTCCACGCTCTCTATCGGGATTGTCATCTAACTTTACCGTTTTCACGACAGACAAGAGATCATGCCATGACAAGCTTGTCAAAACACCGTTTGCAGCCGATAATCCCGCTGCATATTAGCATAATATTTAAATGTTAACTATGAAAGCTCACACATCAGAGGCTGACAGAAATTGCTCTAAAATGAGCTCTTTTGAGGTTTATCTCATTGTGCTGGGATCGTGTGCGTTGATGGGAAATGAGCTCCCTCAGTGGAAGTCTGTTATGAGTTGTTCCTCTTTTATATTTTGGCTAAAAGATCCCACAGATTTACTTTAAACACACACCAGCCCAGTCTCACGCTGATCAACTCGTGGATATTCTGAATCTGCAAGTGACAGCACTATGTGGCATAATGATTACCAAAAAAATATTAAATTACTTTTCCTTTAAAAAAAAGACAACCTTACAATCCAAACAATACATACATTTTAACAGAAGAAAAACGTTCTTATATAAAACATAAGCATCACATTTATGGTGTTAAAATCTGCAATAACTTTCATTGCATTGCTTCACTGTAAGTTTTTTTTTATTATTATTATTATTATTATTATTATTTTAAGAAATAAGGGACAATACTAAATAATTGTATTTTTATATTGTATATTTATTTATTTGTTATTAATTGTTGATGTGGGAATTGAATAACCAGCACTCTCTTTCACCCTCAATACCACGACTGATGCGAGACCCTTAAGCAAGGCACCGGACCCCCAACTGATCCTCGGCGATGCAACAATATGGCTACCCAATGCTCTATTTCATAGATAGATAGATAGATAGATAGATAGATAGATAGATAGATAGATAGATAGATAGATAGATAGAAGGTCAATTTTAACATCCATTGAACCCAAAATATCCCATTCATTTGTCTTTTCCATCTCCCTCAACCTGATAGACCATATCCTGTTTGTTTCTCTGATCTATTATTTTGCTCTCAACCATTCTCTTTCTACAGCATCTTTATAATAATTATCCATCATGTTGACTAGATCCACCCACACTGTTTGCTGGCTACACAGCCTAGAATTTATTTTCATGGGATGCATGCAGCCTTATTAACTGCATTATTCTTCTGTTTAACTTTGAGGCCACTGGGCCTTCCAGGGGTCATTTGCTAATATTTATCCCCAAGCACTCTGACTGTGCTTTGAGTTGCTAACCAGCCGTTGGTGCTGAGCACACTTAAAGTACATAAAAGGAGAAAGCTAACTATACAGCATAAAACACATCCAGGCCATTGCACTGCCTTGTTTGCATTCAAATCTGACTCATGGCCATAAACGTACCAGCTGCCATTACCATTTTAAAAGGTTTCCCTGATTCATTGTGTAGGCTAATAAAACATCATTCCCCCAGCTTGCTGCCACGTACCAGTGCACAAGCAGATGTGTTGACATTATACATTACATTGTTTTACAATTTCACTGCATCTCACAGTTAAATGCTCACAGAATAGGCCTCAAGAAACTGTGAGGCACAGACTCTCAGGTATGATTTGGAAAAAATACTGTTAGTTACTCTCCCATATGAAGTGGGATCTAAATAAACTTTGAATTAAAACTCTAGCTGCATGAAAAGCTAAAGCTTCTGCCATTCAAGTGAAAATCATTTTAGGGAGTTAGTGATAGCAGCAATGTACAGTACAAGGATCAAACACATATCCTCCTTTTGAAAATTGCAGGAAGAAAGATTTGAATGAGTACAACTAAAGTCTGCTGACGTTTCACTATAGTGTCACTTTACAAAGTCACTGGAGAACCCTTCAACAGCAAGCCTCCTGTTATTTGATCAAAGGAATATGGTGGGGATGCATGATATACAGTATTGTTCAAAATAATAGCAGTACAATGTGACTAACCAGAATAATCAAGGTTTTTAGTATATTTTTTATTGCTACGTGGCAAACAAGTTACCAGTAGGTTCAGTAGATTGTCAGAAAACAAACAAGACCCAGCATTCATGATATGCACGCTCTTAAGGCTGTGCAATTGGGCAATTAGTTGAAAGGGGTGTGTTCAAAAAAATAGCAGTGTCTACCTTTGACTGTACAAACTCAAAACTATTTTGTACAAACATTTTTTTTTTTCTGGGATTTAGCAATCCTGTGAATCACTAAACTAATATTTAGTTGTATGACCACAGTTTTTTAAAACTGCTTGAAATCTGTGTGGCATGGAGTCAACCAACTTGTGGCACCACTCAGCTGTTATTCCACTCCATGATTCTTTAACAACATTCCACAATTCATTCACATTTCTTGGTTTTGCTTCAGAAACAGCATTTTTGATATCACCCCACAAGTTCTCAATTGGATTAAGGTCTGGAGATTGGGCTGGCCACTCCATAACATTAGTTTTGTTGGTTTGGAACCAAGACTTTGCCCGTTTACTAGTGTGTTTTGGGTCATTGTCTTGTTGAAACAACCATTTCAAGGGCATGTCCTCTTCAGCATAGGGCAACATGACCTCTTCAAGTATTTTAACATATGCAAACTGATCCATGATCCCTGGTATGCGATAAATAGGCCCAACACCATAGTAGGAGAAACATGCCCATATCATGATGCTTGCACCTCCATGCTTCACTGTCTTCACTGTGTACTGTGGCTTGAATTCAGAGTTTGGGGGTCGTCTCACAAACTGCCTGTGGCCCTTGGACCCAAAAAGAACAATTTTACTCTCATCAGTCCACAAAATGTTCCTCCATTTCTCTTTAGGCCAGTTGATGTGTTCTTTGGCAAATTGTAACCTCTTCTGCACATGCCTTTTTTTTAACAGAGGGACTTTGCGGGGGATTCTTGAAAATAGATTAGCTTCACACAGACGTCTTCTAACTGTCACAGTACTTACAGGTAACTCCAGACTGTCTTTGATCATCCTGGAGGTGATCATTGGCTGAGCCTTTGCCATTCTGGTTATTCTTCTATCCATTTTGATGGTTGTCTTCCGTTTTCTTCCACGTCTCTCTGGTTTTGCTCTCCATTTTAAGGCATTGGAGATCATTTTAGCTGAACAGCCTATCATTTTTTGCACCTCTTTATAGGTTTTCCCCTCTCTAATCAACTTTTTAATCAAAGTACGCTGTTCTTCTGAACAATGTCTTGAACGACCCATTTTCCTCAGCTTTCAAATGCATGTTCAACAAGTGTTGGCTTCATCCTTAAATAGGGGCCACCTGATTCACACCTGTTTCTTCACAAAATTGATGACCTCAGTGATTGAATGCCACACTGCTATTTTTTTGAACACACCCCTTTCAACTAATTCAACTAATTGCCCAATTGCACAGCCTTAAGAGCGTGCATATCATGAATGCTGGGTCTCATTTGTTTTCTGAGAATCTACTGAACCTACTGGTAACTTGTTTGCCACGTAGCAATAAAAAAATATACGAAAAACCTTGATTATTCTGGTTAGTCACATTGTACTGCTATTATTTTGAACAATACTGTATATTGGTTAAAACATTTGTTTTTGTTTTTTTCTACAGTTCTTCTACAATATATACCTCATTTTCACATTTAGATAATGCTTGTTGTTTAATGCTCAAGTAAACATATTGTTTAACATTTTAATAACACTGTAAAAATGTAATCCAGCAAATTAAATATAAAAATTAATATATATTTTCATATTGTACAGTATAAAATAATTCACTTTTTAATTTATTGTTTTTCATCTTGCATTAGGGTTATATCGTAATATCTTAAATGTATTGAAGACAGATAGAGAGAGAGAGATTTCAGAAAGGATGCATTAAATTAAATTACATTTATATATACATATATATATATATATATATATATATATATATATATATATATATATATATATATATATATATATATATATATATATATATATTGTGTGTGTGTGTGTGTGTGTGTGTGTTTCTTGGGCAGGAAATCAGCATAGTAGAATGATTTCTGAAGAATCACGTGACACTAAAGACTGGAGAAATGCCTCCTGAAAATCCAGTTCTGCTTTTACTGGATTTGTGTTCAAATAAATGCAACCTTTTATTTAATTTTATTAATTTTAACTTTTGTCTTAGAACATGAACACAGTAACCATTTATCAGTTTATGTTTTAAACTCCAAAAAGCAGCATCCAGTCAATGTAAGATGTTGACCAGTTGATGGCAGTATCAGCTTTCTGACATGGAATCTCCTATCATCTCTAAGCTCTATTATACTGTAATAGAAGTTTATGGTCTAAAATCTGTTTTATTAGCCTACATTTCAGTAAAAAGAATAAAAAAAAACTGTATGGTATGTCCTTGATTTATTAAACTGAAACACTCAGCACACACTGACTATGGATAACTCAACAAAGAGGTGGCTAACAGAATTAATTTTCTTCACCGTGTATAAAACAGAGCTGAAAGCAATGCAGTATAACATAGAATGTGCACTGAAGCCAAATGCACAACACACAAGCTTATTTAAAAGAAGCTGCTGGGCATCACAGTGTATTAAGCTTAAGGAAATGTTACACAGATAGACTGAAGAAAGACCGCAGTGGACTGCAGAACCCATTTCTGATGAATTTGTCCTCAGTGCAGCATACATATCAAATGACGCTCTATAGTAATGTGATCCACCCTATTCTCTCTTTCAAAAAGAGCAGATCAGCATGTTAATTGTTCGTAGTTCCTCCACCTTCTCCAACCAGGGTCATGCCACTGTCACTCAACACATGGGGGTCTCCTATGAGCAAGAGCCCAAGGCTCCTGTCTCAGCAGGTAGTCCCCTCTGGCTCATGTTGGCGTGTTCCAGCACAGATGGCCCACCCAGGTGGAACAGACCATTGCATATCATGTTAGGGTCCTGAACTCACCTTTCATGCTTGGTGGTCGATCTTATCATAAAGGGAATCTTATCATGAAAGACAACACACCTGTATGGGCCTCTGAATGATAGCAGGGATTTTGAAAACATTTAAAACAGGGTTTATCCACTTCTATTTTAGGAAATTAAATTAAGTAATCAGTTTAGTAATCTCTAATGTTCTTTCTTTCTTTCTTTCTTTCTTTCTTCTTCTTCATTCTATTTAATCTCACGTTTTCTCTTTCTTTTGTCTTTTGTCTGTCTGAACAGAGCCTGGTGCATTGCTAGAGGCCCACATTCCCAAACTCCTGTAATGACTGAATAAAGTCAATTTGTCAAACATGAGTGAATGCCTTAAGGGAGATAAAAGAGAAAGGAGCATCTAGCACAGTTCCTTCACAGAAGCCCACACAATGCTACATGGAAAAGTCCCCTTAGAAGTGGCCAAAAGGTTTACTCTGATCTTGTATTAACATGTCCTTATTGTAAAAAGTTCTATGGTCCATAGAACCTTAGGGTGCCATAAATCAGTATCAGTAAATTTAATTATAAGATGACCCTCAATTTAATTATATGTATTATTAGAATTCACAGAATTAGTAGTAATATGCCGATTAGATTTCTTAACATTTACATCTGCTAAGTACACAGTGTCTAACTGAATATGTTTAAATCATCCCTTTTTAGTTCAACCTATAGCTCTTTTTTAACTGAAGCAAGAGTTTATTTATTTATTTATTTATTTTATCCCAAGTTAGTGTTTTCTATTAGGGGCTTGTAGATCCTGTGTTTAAAACTGTGAGATGCACGGCAGTGAAATAGAGAAAAATGTTGGCCTTATTTTAGCTTTAATTTTTTTATATATATTTTACAGATAATGTGCACATTTGAATTTATTTATTCATTCATTAATTAATGTATCACTAGATACACTAGATGTTTCAACGTCTTGTCTCGAATCATTTCACGTATTCCAAGAACATTCCAAGCTAAGCTGTATTTGCAAGTTGTGACGTTGATGAATCATTGACAAATCATTATCATTGATTTGAATTCTGTGTGTAAATGTAGGTTTATTTGGGTTTTTCTTTTGTTTCCCAGCATTAAACCCAATCTAAAGTTTAAAGAATATATATGGAGAGTATATATATACAGGTGTTGGTCATAAAATTTGAATATCATCAAAAAATTGATTTATTTCACTAATTCCATTCAAAAAGTGAAACTTGTCTATTCTATTCATTCATTACACACAGATTGATATATTTCAAATGTTTATTCATTTTAATTTTGATGATTAGAACTGACAACTAAGGAAAATCCCAAATTCAGTATCTCAGAAAATTAGAATGTAACTTAAGACCAATACAAAGAAAGGATTTTTTAAAATCTTGGACAACTGAAAAGTATTATCATGAAAAGTATGAGCATGTACAGCACTCAATACTTAGTTGGGTTTCCTTTTGCCTGAATTACTGCAGCAATGTGGCAAGGCAGGAGTCGATCAGTCTGTGGCACTGCTCAGGTGTTATGAAAGGCCAGGCTGCTCTGATAGTGGCCTTCAGCTCTTCTGCATTCTAGGGTCTGGCATATCACATCTTCCTCTTCACAATACCCCATAGTTTTTCTATGGGGTTAAGGTCAGAGGAGTTTGCTGGCCAATTAAGAACAGGGATACCATGGTCCTTAAACCAGGTACTGGTAGCTTTGGCACTGTGTGCAGGTGCCATGTCCCGTTGGAAAATGAAATCTTCATCATCATAAAGTTGGTCAGCAGCAGGAAGCATGAAGTGCTCTAAAACTTCCTGGTATACGATTGTGTTGACCTTGGACCTCAGAAAACACAGTGGATGTGTGTGTGTGTGTGTGTGTGTTTATAAATATAAATATCCCTGTGTTTATTTTCAATTTGGCTACTTCTTAGATTTTACATTTTTAAATGTTTTTGTTTTTGAGCAGCTCCTTATTTTTCCTTTGATTCATTTTTATTCTTTTTACTTAATGACTTCGGTATCTTCTCAGAGATGAAGATGGTCTCAGGAAATCCCATTTCGAATGTAAACACAGTTTTCAGTTCTCTTCAGTTCTCTTTAAAGGAATCTGAAATGTTTTATGGGAAGAATGCTTTTAAGAGTATAACTTCCAGGTTTCATCTGATGTCACTTTTGGGAAATGTTATTTGAGACAGCAAACTGTTAACAGAAAAAACAGCAGTAAAACAATTTGTACCGACAAAATGCTTACTTGACAACTTTGAAATAAAAAAGTTTTGAATTTTTTTTTTTTTTTTTTTTTTTTTTTGGCAAGCTCTTGTTGGCCCATGTTTTCTATATAATCATCAGACATATTTCTGTGGCAGGATCATTTCGTTCTATTAAAATAAATTGCTAAAAAATGGCTTTCTGGCTCAAAAGGGCTCCCGTGGGAAACAGGGCCGTTTGTTGTGTATGAGGCTTTGTCATTGGTAGACACAATACTGGCTTGTGTTCCATTGCTGTGACCAGGAACATACTTATAAGAGGGTTCAAACTTTTTTACATTTAAACAACAAATAAAATATCAAAACGGCCCATTTACTTAGTAATTTAGGCATTTTATTTATTTTAACTCATGAACTGTTTGACCTTCTCCAGTGGTGCAAAAACCACAATAAATGATTTTATAGTTTTTGTAAAAATCTCACAAAGGCAGAAATGTAATCTTCTTTTCTGTTCCGAATCAAATGGAAAGCAAGCATGGACCATTAAAGGCAAATAACACTGGTTTATTGTAAGGAGGATTTGGTTAAACCAGTCACAACCTCTTAAAATTGTGTAGACAGAAATTGTGAATGATTTCCAAACAGCCAAAGAGTTTTTTTAAGACTAATCTTCATAAACTCTTCAAGCAAGCCCACAGAACACTTTGCCCAAGCAGTCTTTTTTTGATTATGGGTAACAAACTACACTGGTATCAGACTTCGAATTCTGTGAGGAACTGTCACTGAATGTCAGAGGAAAATTATAAACATAACAGAGAAAGTTTTCAACAAGCATAGTAATGTTTTCTTCTATATGCAGTTCTACAAAAAAACAAGGTTGTGACAAGAACAGCCTTTCTCTCTCGATTAGACGTCATGTCATCACTTGTCGCTTCTTGTTTATTCTGCTTGGGCTGAACTCTCCCTCCTGCTTTCTTTTCATCTCTTGTTGTTTTCATTTCTTGCTCTGTAGATATTACCACCACTGTATCCCTTTGACACCTGAATATGTATAAATATATTGCAAACTGTAAACATTAATGCAGGCCTACAGTAGTAAAATGGTTTACATGTAGTGATGTGTCAGCACCTTGAGATGATATTCTATGACAATAAAATTTCATTTTCTTTTTAACCCATTGTTGTGTTTCAAACAACTTGATTATTAATGCAAACATTGCCGTTCCAACAAACAGCATGCACTGTTAAAACTTGCTGTAAAAAAAAACGGCCAAATTTCGACAGTAACATACTGTTTTTCATTAAAACAGTGCATTCTGGGTAATATTTATCGTTTTCGAGAAGGTAGCCTGCTGCTATATATCGTAAATTAGCAACGTTCAAAGTCAACACTCAGCGGCTGTGTTTCAAATCACACCCTACTCCCTCATTCACTATTCCCTACATGAGTTTACTAATATAGTCCACCTGATAGAGAGAATGAAAACTAATGAGTGAATTCAGACAATGATCAACAGCTGCTGTTAACTAGTAGAATCACTGAAGAAAAAAGAAACAAGACACACACAAGAACTAGAACTGACTTCAGCCACAGCTTAAGAAGAAATCAACCGAAGATGTATACAATCAACAAACATCTTCACCAACTTCACTCATTACTAACCACACTGTCTTTATTTCTTTCAGATCAGAGATCAAAAGATCTTATTGAGAATTACAGAGATGTAGATGATAATGTTAGTTTATTTTAGCATCACCATTGCGGAGATCAGTGTTTGCTTTAGTTGGGCTCCTGACCCTTGACTTTTGTACTTTAAATTTTGTTTCATTGCTGTATTTGTATCTTTATGGTACATCTGTACCTGCAATGTTAATTTTGATAATCAAGTGATCATGGAGGTTTCTGTTAGGCATGATCTACTAGAATGACTTAAAGTGTTACTATAGTAGTCAAATATTAGTTTGGTGTTGCAATATTTGAGTGAATAAATTTTTTTTTTTTTTTTTCTTCCATTTTATGAGTTAACTGTAATGTGATAATCTGAACATATTTTTTAACAACAGTTTGAGTTTTAAATATTTTGGGCAGCGGTGTCCGCAACACTCAAAGAGAGACATCAATGATCAGCATATGAATCTCAACAATGGTGATAATCAAAAGGTTTATGATGCAAAGCATGCTGGGTACCAGCACAGGATAAAACTCATCCATGACTCCCAGCATGCATTGCGGCATGAATAAATTATGATGCTGAATTGTTCACTTATTTTCTTGAATTCTTATATGCTTATAATTTTGCTTTTGTCTTAAGTTTTAGTAGCATGTTTTGTGAAGTTCAGAACCTATCTGTTTATTTATTTTGTGGATTGTCACCATTGTTGTGATTCATACACTGATTATTGATGTTTCTGTCTAAATATCAGCACAGGTTTTTTTTTATGAGTTAAATTTTCTTAACAGTCTTTCATAACTTAAGGCTCAGCAGTGTTTTTTATTTTGCTGTAGTGTCAAAATTCAATAATAGAAGGGACACGGGATTGGATCAGAAATAATAGAGTGTTTGTTGTTGTCAATCTATGAACAGCAATACCAGATTTTTTTTTTTCTTCTTCTGTTTACTTTTTTTTTTCTTTGTTTCACTATAGCAGGTTCCAAACATGCATTTTTACAGCATGTAAAAAAAAAAAAAAAAAAAAAAAACATAGTTGTTTTAGAGTCACGTTCAAGAGCCCAACTAAAGTAAACACTGATCTCCATCATGGTAGTGAAAAAAAACACCTAAACCTATTTAACTCTCAATAAGATCTTCTGTAGACATCTGACAGAAATAAAGTCAGTCTGGTTAGTAATGTGAATCTGGTGAAGCTGTTTTATGAGTTGTTTAATCAGATCTTGAGAGATTTTATGAATTATTTTATTTCAGTTGATTTCATCTAAGGCAGTGGCTCGAGTCAGTTGTATTCCTTGTGTTTCTCTTTCCTTTAGTAATTCTGTTTGTTAATAGCAGGTGTTCATCACTCATGCTCAATCATCAATTAATCACATAATTATCTCATTAACTTCACTAATTCAGTGTTACTCAAACACTCTGTAGTGTGCACACATTATAAGTCTTCATTTAAAACTGAGGATTTTGTTGTGGGGTTTAAAGGGTTAAACATTTAATATGAAGAAAAAACAGCATGAAACATAATTTAACAGTAATAAACTGTAATTAATTTACAGGAAACAAACTGTAGAAAAACAGTTATTTACTGGCACCCCTGCTGCCAGTAAATAACTGTTTTTCTACAGTTTGTTGCCATAAATTAATGGTTGCCAGCAAAAAAAAAAAGTGTTTTTCTACAGTTTGTTGCCGTTAAGTCAAGGAAAAACAGTAATATACTATTATATGTAAATGTCAGATTTACCAAATTAAAAAAAATTTTTTTTTAACTAAAATATTTGTGAACATCCATAGAAAAAAATGTATGCAAAGTCATACACTGATAATGAGAGTAAATACTGAACTCAACTGTATTAATGTGTTTTCACAAGAGAGATCTGTTAGTTTAATGCAGTTTTGTTGTTCACCATTGTGCTGGAGAGTAGAGCCTCAATTTCTGGTTTTCTGCTGCTTTATATAAAGACGCTGATACAGTGGTGATCTCTGTGTTAAGTACTTCAGCACATACATGTGTGCTATAGCTGACAATTAACTGCAGTGATTTAAGTTAAAGTCATGCATTTAGTTTCTTTACTACTACACATTAAGTGTTTGCATTTTTATATTAAGAAATATTCCTTCTCAGGGGACTCAAATGGAATAAGTTCATAGTACTAACATCATAGGAATGCTAGCTTTTAAACTCGAACTGTTTGAAGCAGTGGGAATGGAGTTTATTTCCATGGTATAATTTACGGTAAAATATTGTAAAAAAAATAAATAAAATAAGAGTGGTAAATTAATGGTTGAAAGCTGTAAATTAACAGTACTTTACTGGCGCCCCTGCTGCCAGTAAATTACTGTTATTGAACGGCACAATTTTTTAGAGTGTGATTTTGAGGGTCATGCTTGGATACAACAGTTCAATGAATAATTGCTAAATAATCATAATAAATAAATAATTACATTTTAGACATAACGTTAACATTAACAGTTTTTACCTGTTCCAAAAATGGCATCTCTGCGCTACAAAGCTCTGCATATGACAAAAAATAGATATTGCAATAATATCTATAAAAAATAGGAATAGTTTACCTGAAAAATAAAAATTTGGTGAAAATTCTGGCGGCAAACATTCACTGCAGAGGATCTATTGGTGAGCAAATGATGCAATGCTAAAGTAATCAAAATCTTTTAATGAAGAAGCAAATACATACATCATGATGCATCACTTTTACATCTTGGATGACCTGACAATGAGTGCACCCTCAGCAATCCTTAACTATTTTACATTGTGGCGAATTGGTGGCTAATTTAATTTGTATGAATTAATGCTGTCTAAATCAAAAGTTTCCATACATTCTGCGTACACACCAGGTTGGCATTTCATGTGCAATGCTTGTTATACCTAGGAATTTTTTTTTTTTTTTTTTTTTGCGGTCATAACTTTTGCTCAAACCTCTGTTTTAGTGCAAATCAGACTGTACAAACTCATAAAAAATTGCCATCTTGTAATTCATATGAATACTCCCAACAGCCTGTCTGGAACATATACATGGACAATTGGAGTGATTTAAGTAGTCCCAGTCCCTCTTGGAACACCAATCGTCCTATTCAAGTTAAAGACCTAAAAAAGGGTTATATGTTAAGTTTAAATTGGAAATTGGAAACAAATGGATACTTTGTATCAACAAGTCAAATCAGTCCAGTATTAGTCCAGGTATAATAAACTAAACATCACTGAACCGTCTTGTGTGGTCTTGATGAATTAGATCATTGTGGTATACAGCAAAATCCCCCCCCCCCAGAATCCACAATATTGTTTAGACACAACACAAAAGAGTTGGCCTTGAGCTATGTCTGCATGTGTGTGTTCTGTGAGTGTCAGTCCCCCACAGTCCAGTAATGCTCTAGAAACATAGCATGTGCCTGAAGGTCGATGCGGCCCCGTGTCCTGCACGCATCTACTGTAGCGTCAACCAAAACGAACCACTTATCTTAAAGAGTCATTTCCTGCACATCCCTTTGAAAACAAGTGGTTTGATCCCTCTCCACAGAGCCGTGCACAATCTCAGCACTGCAGTCTGGAGAAAACGGAGACCATTAACACAGCGGGCAGTGACAGTCTCTATTATTTCTTTTACTATGAGAAAAATGTGGCCTGGGGAAGCAATCACACTCCCTTCAAATGGTGGCGTATGTTTTTTGTCATCAAGCTGGCCTACGTTTTCATGCACTGTAGAACACCCCCGTAAGGCTTTTTTTTTCCTGACCCCAAAAAATTTATATATGCTAAATACCGTATAAATAAAATAGGCTTAAAGATATATATATATATATATATATATATATATATATATATATATATATATATATATATATATATATATATATATATATATATATATATATACACACACACACACACTCGAAAAAATGCTGGGTCGACCCAAGGCTGGTTTAAATATTAAAAAAACCTGGCAACTGGGTTTTTTTGACCCAGCAGTTAAATGTTTATATGTTAAATGTTTAACACAACCTTCTGATTAGTTTTATTGAACTATAAATGTTATATTGCTAGCTTGCCATTGTCCATCTTTCTGAGGAGGAAGAGAAGTGTCGCTGTGGCAGTGACAGAGCCAAAGGTGATCAGAGGATCTCTGCACTGTACAGCTGCTACTGACAAGTTAATCGTTTCTTAAAAACACATGTGAACTGATCCAAAGAAAACTGCCATCAAGGTCTGCTCAATGGACTTTTTGTGTTCATTTTACATAAATACTCTGTAATTGTCCGTGTGTCTTGCTTGAGGTGTGAAACTTGTCAAGTATTTTATTTATTTACTCCAGGAGCAGAAAGAAAACTTCAGTTTTGAAAAGGAGTGTCATGCTGTCTGAATGAATTAAGTTCCCACATGGGGATTTCACTCAAAATGACATCATTACATAATCTCTTTGAAGTTTCACATTTAATGTGAGTGCAAAATACAAATTTCTCTATATTTTTTTGTTATGTTGATACTACATTTTCTTTTTTCATGTCTGCCCCCTCGCTGGTCTACTTTTAGGTGTTTAAGCCTAGCTAGGATTCATTCCCTTAAGGTGGCTTGTCTAATCTGTAGTTGCTGAATTCTCGGTTTTCATTATGATCGCATTTTTGCCTTCAGCAATCATAACTGGGAAGAAAATGGCAGTTTTGAGGGATGACTGGCACTCACTAATGTGCGGGCGTTAAGTTTTCATCACCTCAGACCTCTGTCTCGCAGGTTTAGCAATCTTATAAACAATCGTAGAGGTGTGGTTTAGACCAGGTGCCCTTCACCATCGAAACATCTCGCACATGTCATCAGTCCTATCAGGTGTACTGTATATGCATTGATGTCTTTGGAGAGCTCTTCCTCTGTTGGAGCTGATCTGTTATTTGTTGTGAGGCTAGGATTGGCAGCAGCTTTGACTTGTTTTCATTGTAATGTTGATTCTGAGTAATCCCAGTACTATCATTACCATCAAGCTGTTGTTTTCTGAGGAGTTTGAACAGAAACCACACCCCAGAGAAGCATCTTAACATCTCACAGTCTTCCAAGTTCAGGGCAAGCTGTGTTTCCATGTCTATTCTTCAAATAAATCCGAATAATAATCCCTTTCTGACCAAGTGCTAGTACTCTTGTTATGCTGCTGGTCAGGTTCCTTTCTTTCTGACCTCATGAGTACAGTGAGATCATTATTCATCAGTTCTGCTCCTATGATATGATAATACTTGATCTGTTGGGGATCATTTGAGGGTCAGTGATAAATAACAATGTTCACAATAAAAGAAAAATACTTTCAAAATAAAGTTTTAAATGCCAAGTGCCATGTAGAAATGTACTCCTTATGTTGGTTTCATATGGTTTTGAGAAACCAATCTCGCTTTGTCATAAAAAGCTCCAATTATCGGATATTTCAAGAGACTTAATGATCTTGAGATGAAGTTATGAGTGTCTGCAGGGTCCTGTTTATGATATTTAAAGGTCACGTCTTGTGTTTTTTTGAAGCTTTGATTGTGTTTACAGTGTGCAATATAACATATGTTCATGTTTCGCGTGTAAAAAAAACACAGTATTTTTCACACAATTCACCTATCTGTATACCGCTTTTTTCACTGTCATAAAAACGGGCTGATGTCTTCCTTGTTCTATGAAGCCCCTCCTTCAGAAATACGTAACGAGTTCTGATTGTGCCAGCGGTTCCTGTGTTGTGATTCGACAGCAGCTTAGCGCAAGCTGGCCTCCTGGAAATGTGATTGGACAAGTTTTGGTCAAGTTTGGAGAAGCAAGTGGGCAGGATTTGTTTTGAAAACCTGGAAATCCTGATTTGAAAGCACGTGCTGGAGATGTACTTATAATCACAGAACGCTTTTACTGATGAGATGTGCATTAAACTCGCGTTAGATTTTTTTGCACAGCCCTAACATCTAGTTAACAAAGCTAAACAGCATTGCCCTTTGTGTAATAAGTTACAGAAACTGTTAAACGCACCAACTTAAATAATAAAATACACTCACCGGTTGTGGTCCATAAACAACACCTTCTCCAGACAAAGAGGGAACTGCTCCATCTTTCAAGAATAATCTTTGTGCGAATCCGGCATTAAACTGATTGAGATTGAGGGAAGTTGTCCTCAGCAAAATGTGCTGCACATAGTTTTACATGTGGATTGTAATTTTTTGGGAACTGAGTTAAACATAAATTGTAACCCTTGATCTCTAAGTACAGCGTCCCTGGGAAGGCCAAACAAAGGTGATTGGACTCCGAGATGAAAATAGCAGCGTTTCGACGACATGCCGACAAACACAAACGCAACTCTTCCTCTTCTCCGTCGGAGCGCAACAAGACCACGCCCCCTTTTTGTGTATTCCTGTGGGCGGAGGTTAGTCAAAACTGGTTCTAGTGATGTCATTACTACAGGAACTATAGGGATGTAGTCCAAACTGGTCGTTCGTTGTAGGCGAATTCTGTGAAATAAAATATCTCGCTTGGCATTGAACTTTGAGCTTTAGAATTTTACAGATATTATGTATACTCTAACAACAACATTACACACTAACTTAAGTTTAAAACATGGAATCATGAAGAACGGGACCTTTAATACTGTTTTAGGTTTATTTTGATTGTCATGTTGGCGGCACCACATGACTTTGTTTTGGTGGAAAAAGTAAAGGAAAAAATAAAATAAATTAAGCATCATGCCAAACAGGGGTTTCATTCTTTAGTAAGGTATTTCTGCATTATAATGTCAGGACAGAGTTGTCATTCATGTATTTTTTTACTTTCCAAAAATATGAACACTCAATTTTAATTCAGAATTGAAATCCATGCTTATCTCAAATAAGTGGTGTATTTGCATCATTGTGTGTACAGATTTCATAAATGTATTGTATGTATAATCTAATAATGTAAGTTAACAGATCCCCCAGAGAAAAAAATAAATAAATAAATACATGTCCCTTACGTCTATACTCACCTCTGTAACCAAGGTGGACTGCAGAATAAATCATTTGGCCATGACTGATGTCAGTCAGTCTTGAAAAAGGAACAATTAACTAGTCTGGATTGGCAATATTTACCCATTTAACCAGCATTTTGAGTTCAGGATGAAAGAAATCTGGTCAGCTTGGATGGATGTCAAGAAAGTCGTTTGAATAGAACTGGAATATTAAACCAAATCATTAGCATACAGGAAAGAGAAATAAAGAGCCACCTCATAGAATCATTAATCATAAAGCGTCTGACAGCGGCAGCAGTAAAATGATTGATGATGAGCCAAGATAAATATGATCCCTTTTCACATCACCGTCTGGATTTATCGCACTTGTGAACTATGATTTGTTTAGTACACAAAATAAATATTTTGACAGCCATGCCGACTCGGAGAAGATAAATGATGCTGTTGTCAACCAGGGCAAAAATTAACTTCAGTGAAAACTATTCTGGACTGACAAATGGTGAAATGTAATTTATGTACTTGGCGTATATGTACTTAGTGCTAAAACCCTTTAAAGATGTTTTGAGATTTGAGAGATTTATTCACACTGAAGAAAGACTTCTCACACTTAGAAATTCCACTTCTAACCCCGAGTAGAGAGGAATAGTGTTAAATGGTGACAGAAAACACATGAATTGTTGTGAAGAATAAACTGTTTTATTTTTAACTTTATAGTGTTCCAGAAAGCCCATTCAGGAAAACTTGCAGTCAGTAATATAGGCGTAATAAGAGGATATGCAATACTAGATCCCATTATCAGGTCGGCAAATATGAAAATAAGAATGTTAACCCATGATTTAGGAATGTGAGGAATGTTAGCATAAGAAAAAAAAACTAAAGGAATAGTTCACTGCACAAAAAATAAATGCCTTCACTTTTTCCAAAGATATGAGGTTATTATTATTTTTTTCTTTTTTTCTTGTTGAATACAAAATAAGATATTTTAAAGAATGTTGGTAACCAAACAGTTCATTAGTAGCCACTGACCTCCATATTATTCTTATTTTTATTTTTTTTTCTCTTCATATTATAGAAGTAAGTGTACTATTCCCCCAGTGGAACAGCCTGTACCTTGGTATCTCCCAATAATAAGATGATCTCTGATATGAACATCCAGGATTATTCATTAAACCTTAATTATGAGCATTGTAAAAAGCCCTACTGAGCAATATAAGGATTCTGATTTAAGTGTGAAAGCCCTAGAACGTGTTCACCCATACTTCGTATCTGTCATTATGTTGTCAACCTTGTGAGGAGCCGTTTTTGGCAAAGTGCGCTATTTTCCACACTTTCTAAAAATAATGCAAAACATAATGATGTCAGCCTTCCAAGACTGTGTCAGATGTCAATTGTGGTTGTGAAATTGAGACGCTCACGTGCTGTCTCATAAGCTAGTGTTAGCGCTGTTCATTTTCCCGGGCTTTGGGGGCAGATGTGCAGTGGGAGTATCTCAGTGCAGAGTTTCTCTGAGTCTGGAGCTGAAGCTCCCCAGAGGAGTGCTTTCAGTGGGTTTGCCATGAAGTCTGGATGAGTATCTAGACGATTGCCAAAGTCAGAGACTTATTTCAAAGCAGCCAGTGGTCTCCAGTGAGTCAAAGCACGCAATATTCATGAAATGTGTGTGAATGCACGTCAGTTTGCGCTTTAACACATATCACTCTGTTCTTGTTCACAGCCCATCTGCTGCAGTGTTCCTGATAAAATCCAGAGCATCATGGGAGAGATGGATTGAGTGTCAGATGGTGTATGTGGCTCTCTCTCTCTCTCTCTGTGTGTGTGTGTGTGTGTGTGCGCGTGTGCGTGTATGTGAAAACCCCATACCTGTAAAGCTGAATAACAGCCCAAAAATTATATCAAATGAACTGTCTGATCTCATCTGAAAATATCGTTCGGAAATCTGGTTGACACATGAATGCTACAGAACTTTTTCAAATCAATGCTGTTCTTTCTTATTTTCAACATCAGCAAGGATGTTTTAAAATGAACAAATGTGACAGTAAAAACGTATAATGAAAAAAAAAGATTTCTACTTCACATTTCTTTTGATCTTTCTATTTATTAAAAATAATCCTGAAAAATGTATTGAGGTTTCCACAAAACTAAGAAGCAGCACAACTGTTTTTAACATGGATAATAATCAGAAATGTTTCTTTAGCATCAAATCAGCATATTAGAATGATTTCCGAAGGATCATGTGATGCTGAAGACTGGGGTGAAGGCTGCTGAAAATTCAGCAATGCATCAATGAACAGTAGGTAACAGTGCCTACTTGTATTCTTCTATTCAAAAATATTTCAAAAATATTATTTTCATAAGTTTCATTTACCATATTTCTTCATATATCTCAAAGATCTCTATAAAAATTCATACTTTTTCTGCCCTTAGGAGCCGAGTACACTAACTTTTCAACAACTTTATTTGCAGTAAAAGTTTAAAGATGCGAGTTTAAAGATAAATAAATAATATCTTTATGTATTTTTTCTTTCTTTTTTTTTTTTTAAGGATGTGTCTGAAGGATAAATAACATCAAATATGTGTTGTTAAATCTAAAGGATCTAAACTCTATTGACAGAACTGAAACCTGAAATGCACCTTGAAAAACATTCAAGAATGCTGATGACATCATGATATAGCATTGAAATGTCAGTGTCTCACAGGCAAACATTTAATGATAACTGGCACCTGGGTTTATTTCTCAAGTTATTCAGAGCAAAATAATGCACTCCAGCTCTATGTATCCATCAGTTTTATTTCCATGGAAACACACACACACACACACACACACAATGTGCTGCCTCATACTGTGCTTTGTGTCTGCCAACACCTCCACCGATCAATACTCATCTTCATATCATTTGGTTTGAAAATTGATTTATAGCCTTGTTTGTTGGTTCTAAAAGAAATTAGCCCATGGATCAATGTTTTCAAGGTTGGTCCGAAATAAATGTTCCATCAGCTGATATAATGCTCAAATTCCACACATTCATTCATTCAGCACATCTATGTTTTTAAAGATACAAGTATAGCTAATACATTTTTAAATCTCTGATCAATAATATCAGGTGATTGTATATTTACCAACTTAAAGCCATTAAACAGCTCATTGTGGACATTGTGTACTAAACACTACAGGGAAAACTGATTGACTGAGTTTCTTTATAAGACACATCAGATATGAATCTGTTGTCTCCTGGAAAGAATCCTTGATTAAATATTGATTTCCTTTTACTCATTTGTTTTTCAGCAGACATCAAGCTCGTTTTTAGTGAGACTCATCTCGATTGTCAATCACAGTCGTGGTCTGTGCCCCTCAGTGGCCCTTCAAAGCCTTTGTTAATCCGTTTAGTGGCTTGTGACAAAATGATCCTAAATCTGGGTCGTATTAAAAATCATTGGTATGATTTAAACACAGCTACAGCCTCAGAGCTCAGGAATGTGATCGAGTCCTGTTCATGCGGAGTGCAGATGTCTGTTTATGAAACCAGTGTGCTGATCATTTGCATTATTATGTAAAATGTTGTGTGGGGTGTTGAAGATTTGAACTATCGTTTCAAAGCTCATCATTTTGCACTTGGCATATCTTTAGTAGCTGCTTGCCAGCAAGGCTTAAAACATTTCCTTTTAATGGCCTGCTGATTTACAGTACATTATTTTGATGTACTTATTAAGTCCTGAAGTAAGAAGTGTCCTGCAAAGTGCACTCCACACTCCAGCGCACAAGTACTCAAAGTGTTTTAAAAGGTGTCCCTTCGCTGTGCTTTCAGTGCCGTGAGTTGCATTGTAAGCTGCACTCCGCATTTCACTGTAAATTTATGACTCCCATCTCCGGAGTGTGATTCCACAGCCTCTGCTTTTGATTAAGCGCCGATGTGCGCCTCATCAGCACTATCAGAACAGCCATCTCCCCGGCTGTCAGCAACACCCGCTCACGCAAACAAGCATGTTCACTTTCGCTCTCACACATACACAGATATGCCCACGGAGGAAATACATCCCCCTCTTGGCCGTGAGCGAGGTCGGCAATCATTCGAGAGAGTCTGGATAAAGAGTCCAGGCTGAAACCAAAAGAGCTGATTGCTGTTGACATGGCTGTCTGGCACAGAACATCTCATCTAGTTTCACTCTGAACTACTCAATCCAAACAGCAAAGTGTTTTTTTAGCATTTTATTTTGAGTTACTATCATATTTTTACTTATGTGATCAACAAAAATATCACAAATCATGTTAGTAGCATCGGCTGTGAGTAGCAACATTGGGAAAATAGTCTAATATCTGTAAAACTTCAAATATGTATCTCTATAGACAGTTCAATTTGAAGCTGAAATGAACACCAGTGGCGTTAAAACGCCAAATTGTATTGCTTTTTACACATATTATGATTATAGGTGCAGATTTTCACACGGTTCCTTACACAGCACTATTCTGCGAGCTAAAACCACTTTTGCCACAGTGCAATATTACACAGAGAGCAACTATTACATTCTGACATTTGCATTACATAGTCAGTTCCATATGTGTGGCTTTTCTTATGCAGTAAACGTACTCTTTAGCTCACCTGGTACAGAACGCAAGTCTGCAAAATGAGCCGAAATAGCTTGGTTACTACAACACGTGTTTTTATATCATGTTTGCTTATGCTAACACTAATAGTGAGGTTTAGGGTTGGTTAAGTGTAGGTGGTATGTGATTTTCAAATACGTATAACGTTAGCCTCTAAGCGCCACTCACCCGACATTTCATTTCTAAACTGACACTACACATACTGTACTACATCTAAGATAATAAAACATTGAGATGATTGGCTTATCTGTTTCAGATTAAACTGGACACACTTTTGGTGCCATTCTCTGAACATTTCACTTTAAAAGTGTATTGAAACGTGCATGAAGCAAGGTGTTGTCATTTTGCAGAAAGGAAGGCATGTATTTTCAACGAGTCTGGGTTGGTGATTAATGTATCGCCAGTGGAATACAACAAGATGTTGCCATGGGAACTGTCTTGGGAACATAAATAATTCAAGATGTGAATGAAAACATTCCAGCTAATTTGCTGTGATGAGATAATCCTCGAAGAGAGGTAGGAAAACACAAGCGGTAATCTGGTACTTTGTCATAGTTGATCTCTTAAATGAGTGTGCAAATTCACTCAGTCAGATGCATTTTCGCCTCGGGCCATCAAAAGGGTAGAACTCTACTGTTAAAAAGATTATAAAGTGCTGTGTTTTGCTGTCAGCTCTACTAGCACTTGTCCAGTCAGCCCCATTTTTTAAAATCAGCTATTTAAGTAACACAGACTTCATGCAGTGCCTATAACGCAGGAGACAAAAATATCCTGGTTCGCTGCTATTTTGTTATGGAACTCATCCCCAGTAATCCCAGTGCAGACGACATGCATAATCCATATTAAATAGGATTTGGACGGGGGGGGGAAAGCCTCAAAGGAACCTGACAAACAAAAGCAGCCGCAATGCACCAAAAAAACAAAGTTTCAAAACACTAATCCGCATGGAAAAAGAGAAATCAAGGTCTGCAGATGTCTATATGGGACTATAATCTCTTTATCTCAGGAGGCTTCCCTTAAACATCGCCCGTAACGCTGCTGCAACGCCGCCCTCTTTTTGTAGGGTCTGATTTAATTGGAGCAAACATATAAAATCCTCTGTGACTGATATGGGATAGTATCAAATATACAGCGCCGAAGTAATGGCTCCCTGTACCGGGTGCTGATGGGAGAAAACATCATCAGCCATGTGCCATAAAACTCAGAGTAATAAGTGTACATCTGCTCACTATTCTCACGGACACAAAACACATGCACTTGTGTGCACACGCGTAATCTAAATATAGGCTTCCCATAGCAAACATATGCATACAATGTATTAAATCCATGCAGGACACTACCTAAGATGTTTTCTCATTTGTCCATGTCCCGCTTTCTCATTGGTTCCCATTGCTGGACAACAACAACATTGCAGTAATGGCCAAAAGGTATCTCCCTGGAGTATAGCGAGACCCATTTTACCATCCAGAGCGTATCCTATTAGATTAGACTGGACAATCACATTACTTTGAATTCATTATCGTTTAAGCAGTTTTTGTTCAATCTTATTTAAAGGTCCTGTCCAAAGGTCCTGTCATTACAAAAGCTTACTGAATGCAAAAGACTCATTTTCTTTTCAAAAAACTGAGAGGAGAAGAAAGTGTTGTTCTTTGAATTCCATATTTGAATAATATTTATTCTGACAGCTCTCACCTGTAGGCACATAGCAGTCTGGGAAATGCAAAGATGATATTGTGATGTTGGAAGAACACATTGCACCTTTAAAAACCTGCTCTTTGAAATGTTGCCAAAATGAATCAATTAAACTGAAAAAAAGTGTTCAAACCCAAATGCAATTCCGTTTCATCTGTGGTGATGCACAGACACATTTCTCACGCATTCGGGGATTTAAACGCTCACGAACGCCAAATTTTCAATACCCTTGAGGGAAGTCACTTCATTAATCCATGAGCTGTATGTGCCTTCTTTACAGTACAACATGTGAAATAGCTTTCGCCTTGAAAAATGACTGTCTTTCAACTACATGAGCGTTTCTTCTTCCTGTGGGTCCCACAGATTTTTAGCTCAAAATGTAATAAATACTGAATAATCAAAGCGGCTCTTTGCAAACAAACAAGCTATAAAATGTCTCCCTTCCCTGCACTATGCAGTTTAGAACATGGATTCATTTGAGCATGGATTTCACACGAACTCATTATGAAACACATATGAGGGATTATAAAATCAATATAGAGAGGCTGGATTGAATACAACACCAAGTCTTTCATCCCTGGATGAAAACAGTGTCTAAGAATGCAGGGAGATTCAAAAAAGGTAGACTTTGTGAGAAACTGCTAAATAAAAACAAGTGGGCCAACGATGTGGCTCTAACTCTCATGCTGTTTGTTGTTGTCTCAATGTAACGCTAAAGGGTTGTTAAAAGTTGTACAAAATATTCAAAAATGTACTGCGAAAAGTAAGATGTTGAAACAATGGTGCAACATTAATTTCAAGTCTCAGATCTTATCTGTTAATTTATTCAAAAATATATGAAACATGTAATTCATAAACACAATGTCTTGGATACACCTCTTCTGTAACAAGCATGTGTGTAATTTCTGATTTAAATTATATCATAATAAAAAAGGTTAAATTCTTGAAAAGAAAAACTAATCTTATTAATCATGCATAAATATAATAATAATTATTATTATTATTATTATTATTATTATTATTATAAAATAAGCGAGAACCCTTGCAGACCATTAAGACTCCGGACTATATGAAAGTCGATGTCAAGGTTAGTTCAGCTTGTAAAATAGTATGTGTCAATAATAATAATAATAACAATAATACTTTTTACAAATCTAATTTTCTTAAAAATCATATGCAGGAATTATGCAGGAATTGAAGCTGTAATAGTGTAAATGATAACACAGGCCAGAGTGCAAACTTTTTTTTATTATTATTTTTCTTATGGAACTGGCCAGTTGTGAGGCAACTTGTCTCGGAGGCTCATGGGAACGTGGGAGATGGAAATATCATATCTCCCTCTGGCTTAAAAAGTGTGAAGTATTTTGATGCATATTTCATCTGCTCACACTTTCAGTCCCTGAAGTCATCTATTCTCTTCTTCACTCGCTGTCCCTCTTTTGCCTCTTCTCCCCTTTGGTTCCTTTGCTTCTCTCCCCTCTAGGTTTCCTTCTTCCTGATGCTGCTTCCCTTTTAGTCTCTCTCTCTCTCTCTCTCTCTCTCTCTCTCTCTCTCTCTCTCTCTCTCTCTCTCTCTCTCTGTACCATTCTCTGGCCACTCTCTGGAGCATCATAAATGTGTTGCAAGCGGATCGAGTCTTCCCAAACTCTCCAACCCCCACCCTTCCTTCTCTCTGTTTCTTCTAAATCCCTGTCTCTGGGTCACCAGAGTCCAGAAGCACTCATAAATCCTGAGGCACAGTTCAAAACTTCAGCAGGAAAGCAAGAAGACACTTCCAACCAGGCCATTACGTTCCCTAATGTTCTCACTGTGCTCCAGATGCAGCATGCAGGGCTCCATCGATTTATTCAGATCCGTCATACTAACATTAGGCCTGGATTCAAAAACTAACAATATTTTCTACTTAACTGAATCCACTGAGGCCTCATTGACAAGAGAATGATGACTTTAAAAGAGGTTGAAACTAGATGTGCCTCATTATCAGATAAAACAACAATTTTTCAGACACTCCTTCAGGGGGTTCAGATAGATAAGATACATATTTCATTTTCTTATAAAGAACCATTTAAAGTCTAAAAATATCAGTTTAACCCAGGCATACAGTACACACGCAAGGTACTACATATGGAAGTCATACCCCACCATCCAAACAAGCCACATGTAATAACCATCACCGAGCCTGACACTGTGTAGAATAGATGCCTGCCGAAAAAAAAAAAAAAATCATCTTAGACCAATATTAATTCCCATGCTGGATTATGCTGGTTATACCATATACTTTCCCATGTTTGAATCAGCTTTTTCTTTTTTGCACATTCCAGACAGACTCTGCTTTCCATGGGAAACATTCTCGGAACTCTGGTTAGCGTTCTGGCAAGATTCTCTCAAAGTTCTCAGAATTTGATCTCAAAATTATACATTGTCTGATAATGAGGCACATCACTATCAACCTCACTGTTTAATCATTCTCTTGTCAGGGAGGCTTTTAAGTCAGTATCTCCATTAACAGCACACTACTGACTCTTTCTTCAAATTCCGTCATTACATCACAGTAACATCAACTGATTTGTTAAACAAACTAATTCTTACAGGAACAAGTTGTCTTTCATTTTGAGTTGTTGGCCCTGTCCTAAATCGAAAATGTCATGAAAAATTGGGGCCTTTCAGACTTACAACCACATACAAGACTGTAGGTTGGCCCACATGTCTATATTTTTCAGAAGTGTGCTCATGAGCACCCCTTTTGCGGCACTTGTTGTGTACTTCTGTTGAAGTGAGCTTCACAGCAAAATTCTAACTGACAGTCAAAGTGGCATCATGTCATGAACGTGTATGCTCAGAGGAAGGCTTTAAGGCCCTAATATACTCACAACAAAGTTATTTTTTGTTCTTCGTTTAGGGGAAAAAGAGGTTCTAAATTGTTGTTACTGAGTAATCATCACTGAAGTCATCACTGTACTGTTAGGGAACATACCAACTTCATTGAATCCACTGAAGCCTCACTGACAAGAGAACGATTAAACAGAGAGGTTGTTAGTGATTTTAAAGAATCATGTAAAATCTGACCATAAAGATGTCAGCATTATCAGCCTGAACCAGGCATGTACACTAAGTCACACACAGTCAGTTTTAAACCAAGCAACTTTCTGTTGGCTGGAACAGTGAATTAACTTGACCAGTCTGAACATGAAGCAAATCTGTGCAGGGAACTTTGTCGCAAAAAACTCAAGATAGCATTGATTCCTATTCAAGTGACTCACATTCACCCCAGAAATTTCACATAGCAACTATAAAATGCACCTGTAGGGTGACATTTGGGATGGGATCGTTGAATTATTTGCTCAACCGATTTCTTCTAAAACATGTATTCATACTTCATTACAATTCATACCGCCTTAAAGAGTCTTTTCATCTTTCACTCAAATCATTTATTCAAAACAGATTCAATCAAGAATGAAACACCGGAAGATGAGCTATGATTGATTCCGCTGTGACATTGTTTGAGCATAGAATCCTCTTTTCGTTGGCAGAGCAAATATAAACCAAGTAACTGGCAATATAACTTTTATTTAAAAGCAAAAATCACACTAACAGTCATGCTAAAAGCTCTTGGTCTGAATATCAGGGCAATAACAGACCTGCTACTGCTTTTGTATTGTTGCTAAAGCATATTGTGGTGATAGTCCATTGTATTGTGCGACATCTGCAGCATATTGTAATGAATGTACAACATAACATATAATCTCACTGAGGATCTATAAATGAATATTGTATACGAAATTCCACATTGTCTCCTGTCTTCTTTCTTCTTCTTTTTATGTTATTGTAAGGCTTAATGACAACAGGGCACAATAACATTCCATATGAAAAACAGGCACACACACACACACACACATGACAGTTGTGACACGAGGGCCAGATGTGGAGTTGAATTCTAATGAAAGTGACTGCAGAGCTACAAGGGTAGAGTTGCCTCCATGCATAAGTGTATGTTTGAGTAATCATATACTTGTCCTTTGAGCGTTGGGCTTTATGAATGCTTTGTTTGCACACACACACACACACACACACACACACACACACACACACACACACGCACACGCACACGCACACACACACACATACAAACACAGAAATAGAAGCAAAACACAGAGTAGCTGTATCAACAGAGCGTTTCATTTATCTCAATCTGGATACTTTGTAGTAGTGTGTACATTTGGATCAAGATGAAAAATAAGTATATATGTATACTATATGTTAGTATTATCAAGGACTGGAAATGTTCCTAGTCTTAGCTGTTTTGCTTGAAACTGAGTTTTAGGAGTAAAAAGAATACTGCCATTCCTTGGTCGGTTAGTTGTGTCGGATGTTAACTGATCACTCATTTTTTTGAGCTGTGCATGTCTCATTACTGCCCCATTCATGTTCATGTTCTGTTGTCTTTCACTGTTGGCTATATTGTTGATGTCAATCCTGAGTTGTGGATGCGATCTCTTTTGGGATTTATTAAAGCTTGTATGGATTAAACATGTGTGTGTCACATGCATAGATTTTGTTTATTTTACATATACAATTAAATGTTGCTTTGTGATGCGTGATAGATTTAGGTAAACAGGTTATTTATATTTCATATGCACTCTGGTAGCGTTTATATGTATATTATTAGAAAATGTGTGTATTTTAAATCTACAGTTTGAGTGAATATTGTTTAAGTGGCATGATAAATTTATATAACACACCATTCACTCCCATTATTATATTCACTCTTGTAATTACAAAATACACAACCAGCTTGGTAAAGGGAAACAAGGTTTAACAGTTTTATTCATATAAAATATGTACATTAATATTCATTATGGGAATTTACAAATATATTTATACAAAATCTCCTTGCAAGGGTTTGTCAGTTTGTGAAATGATGCTGGGGGGACACGTGCACACACACACACACACACTCATGCATTCACACAGTTACAAATCCACATAACACATTTATATTGCATAAATAAATAAAAAACATACAGTATATACATGAATGACATCACTGCAAACATCTCTCTACAGCATACCGAGCGCACATCACACAAAACCCTCATAAACTTAAATGACATTGTCTTTTTAAAGAGCTTCAGTCATTTTTTTTTTTTCATTGATTCCTCATTTGTTGCTATTGACACAATTATGATACAAACAGTAAAATTCCATGCTTAATGAACACATGCAAAACCACAAACAGTTGTATTGATTCAGGCTTATTTACAAGTCAAACCAAATTAGTCATTACATGCAATATTGGATTAAAGAGGCTCAATTTGCAGTGCTTAGGGTGTGGGTAACCATTTTTTAAGGGAGGGTGCAATTCAAAGCATGTCTTTTAGGCATATAACCACAAAGTAACACTTTCAAATCCCTTTTTTTTTTTTTTGTATTTGCACTTTTTGTTTTGTTTTTATCATATGGCTTTTACTTGTGATGCCCTAGTCTTTGCTGCATACTCGATTCTAATTTGTTTGTGGAAGCTGTTTCCCCACAGGAAATAACTGGAGCTTTAAATATCGTAACGTCAATCAAAATTTGATCTCCAGATTACAGCAGATCCTCATGCTGAGTTATGAGGCAGCTGACTGGCTCAGGCTGAAATGCGATTGGCAATAAACTGTTCTTTGGTTCGTCTGGTTCCTGAGGAGTCCAGGATGATTCATTGCAGTGTGGTCTTCAGTGCCGTTCTATGACCGACCTTAGATGGTGTTTCTTAATCCTCGGTTCTGCGAAGTTAAATATACACTAGAGTCAAGACAGGAAAAGCAATTCATCTCAATTAGATGATTTATTGGTTGACCTGCACATCTAGAGCTGGGGCCAATTGCACATGACATTTGACCTCTCCTACACCTTCTGAACTTTGCGTTTCGATGACCAAGAATGACTTTTCAGCTCTCCCTTATTAAGATTTACGTATTGGGGTGCAGTTCTTTGCACTGGAGAGGTCAGTGTCCACAAAAGATGTTCTATGATAAATTGTGAGTGGTGATGCTATTTCAGAGTAGTATGTGCTATGGAGGTACACAGATGTCATCTTGTAGGTTTAAAGAACTTACTGTAATGCAGGACTGGCTTGCTGTGAGCCGGTGTCTGGAAGGTTCTGGATGTTGCTGGGCCTTGCCCTCCTGTAGTGATCGCCTGCACCTCAAGCTTGTAGAGAGATGCCAACTGAAGACCAGAAACTACCAAGATATTGCGCTCCTATTTGTGGAGAAAGACAAGATATTTTAGTTCATTCAAAATTGAGTCTGAGAAATAATTAAAATACAAACACACTATTGTTTGGGACTGAAAGATTCAAGTTGTAAAGTGTTTTCATTTTCTCTTATGCTCACCATGGCTGCATTTATTAGATCAAAACTATAGTAAAAACAGCAATAATGTGAAATATTATTACAATTCATAATAACTATTTTGCATTTGCAAAATACATATATATAAAATTATTACTATGATGGCAAAGGTGAATTTCAGCAGTCATTACTTCAGTCTTCAGTGTCTCATGATTCTTCCGAAATCACTCTAATATGCTGTTTTGCTGCTCAAGAAATGTTTATTATTACTATCAATATTGAAAACATATTTTTATACTTGTAAGTTTTGATCAATTAATGCAACCTTACTTAATAAAATAATTCATGTATTTAAAATTTCATTCATGTATTTAAAAGACATTGATACATTGTAGAATAACTTTTTGGTATTAATACAATGAATACAATACATTTATTGTTTAGTTATCAAATTTAGTAGTTCCTAAGATCAAATATGGAACCAGACACTGTATAAATACTACAGTATTCTGGTTTGGTGGTCTTGCTGCTACCAGCACACTAGTGCCCGAAATGAAAACATATGCTTGTGAACAGTATGCAAAACACAACATACTGTATGCTCTTGACCAGCAATCATTATTTAACGTGTCTTACTGGAGGCAGGATTTGAGACTGGGATATGAGGCTGTTGGGCAAATTATTTCTGCGGCTCTCTGTGAGGACCTCTGCCCATGTGACCTGATATCCTGTGACCTGCTGTGGTGGTTGAGGCATGGCCACCATCCATGAGAACAGGCCTGTCACGTTCCCCATGTAGACCGAGAAGGATGCTGTTAGGTTCTCTGCCTTGACCAGGACCTTTGGAGGAACCGCTGCTGATTGAGACAACATAAAAATTAATATAATACACATTAAACCATATACCAGTAATAGATATAGGGCATAAATGCAAAACACTCAAAAATGAGTGTGTTTTTTTTCTGTTGTAAAATAAATTGAGATTTTTAGGCATAAATTAAAATATGTTACAATGACACAATTGCCCTGATGTTAAAATAAAAATATTAATTGGACTGAATTGAGTTGCTGAGTTGAGTTTAACTGAATTTAAGTTAATATCTTGAGAAGAAAGTTTGGCATAATCTATTTTATTAAGATTTTTATTTTTATTTTCTTTTTTCTATTAGTACCTTTTTTGTAAAAAAAAAAAAAAAAATGGCAACAACATTTAAATGATCCACCCAACATGCAAATATTAAAATTTTCATTTTATGAGGAAATATGTGATCAAGGTTTTTTTTTTTTAAGGCAAATAAATGTAAGTAATCCACCCAACATGCACAAAAATGCACACATTAATTAATGAAAACATTTTACCATATTTTATATATATATATATATATATATATATATATATATATATATATATATATATATATATATATATATATATATATATATAATGAATTGCATCAAAACAGTTATCTTGTTCTCAGAAATCAAATTTTAGTATTACCTGAGACTGTGGAGCAGGGGATGGGTTTGGGACTCTTGCTCTGGATGGTAGCACAGGACGGGGTGTAGAAGGTGGTGCTTTCTGCCTGGGCTCTACCCTTTGACCCTGCAGGCTGGATGATCACTTTATACTTGCAAGAGAACTGAAGGCCAGGAAGGCTGGCGAAATTCTCCTGCTCAGTGACATGAGAAGAGAGCAAAGTGAATCTTTATTCCAACTCCACTGAGAAGAATTCAAGTAGAAATATGATGACTGATCACCTATCACTACATCCAGCATAGCTGTGAGCCAGAATGGGAAAACCTATAGTTCATGTTTTGCATATGTCAAGAAAGATTTATTTTCATGCTGAAAAATATATTCTCCCCTTTTTCATTGTCAAAGATTTTAACCTCTCACATTGTAAATGACAATTACACTGACGAAAATCTAAACCTAAGGATGTTTAAGAGAATGTTTCGTCTCATAATTCTCTGCAGTTTAGTGAAGAAATCTCTCTGGAATTGGGATGTGCCTCTTAATGGTGAGTTATGCAGCATGAATGATCAATGAACAGCACACGAACACTCTCCCTGGAAATTCAGCGTATGTATGAGCTGTCGGAATGTGGCCTCGCACCTGTAGGGAGGACAGAAGACGCATTCCTGACTGGTTACCTGGGTGATGAGCTTCTCCTGTGTTCTGGATCCATTGTGACTGCAGAATTCCGGAGACCACTGCACACGGTAACGATTCACATTGGGATCTGAAAAGGAGAGATGGTGAAATACACTCACCTAAAGGATTATTAGGAACACCATACTAATACTGTTTTTGACCCCCTTTCGCCTTCAGAACTGCCTTAATTCTACGTGACATTGATTCAACAAGGTGCTGAAAGCATTTTTTAGAAATGTTGGCCCATATTGATAGGATAGCATCTGGCAGTTGATGGAGATTAGTGGGATGAACATCCAGGGCACGAAGCTCCCGTTCCACCACATCCCAAAGATGCTCTATTGGGTTGAGATCTGGTGGTGGTCATAAAGGGATAGACATGGTCAGAAACAATGCTCAGGTAGGCCGTGGCAATTAAACAGTGCCCAATTGGCACTAAGAGGTCTAAAGTGTGCCAAGAAAACATCCCCCACACCATTACACCATCACCAGCAGCCTGCACAGTGGTAACAAGACATCATGGATCCATGTTCTCATTCTGTTTACGGCAAATTCTGACCAGGCAACATTTTTCCAGTCTTCAACTGTCCAATTTTGGTTAGCTCGTGCAAATTGTAGTCTCTTTTTCCTATTTGTAGTGGAGATGAGTGGTACCCGGTGGGGTCTTCTGTGGCTTCACAAATGCTTTGCTGCATACCTCGGTTGTAATGAGTGGTTATTTCGGTCAAAGTTGCTCTTCAATCAGCTTGAATCAGTCGCCCCAATCTCCTCGGACCTCTAGCATCAACAAGGCATTTTCACACACACAGGACTGTCGCATACTGGATGTTTTTCCCTTTTCACACCATTCTTTAAACCCTAGAAATGGTTGTGCATGAAAATCCCAGTAACTGAGCAGATTGTGAAATACTCAGACAGGCCTGTCTGGCACCAACAACCATGCCACGCTAAAAATTTGCTTAAAGGGGGATTAACAATATCCTGTTAATCTTTAGTACCTATAGAGTAGTACTGCATCCTTCATAACTCCAAAAAGTCTTTAGTTTTATTATATTCATAAGCTGAATGAGAGCTGCAGCATCAATGACTCTCTCCGAGAGGGGCTCAAACCCGGGTCTCCGGCATGAGAGGCGGACGCACTAACAAGGAGGAAGAGATATTTGAAGCAGTTTTACTCACCGCCTGCGGTTCCAACACACGATCGTGACCCCTTTTTCGTTGGGACTGCATTAACTTTAAGAAATAAACGATGTGCAAATCCGGCGTCAAACTGGGCCTTGTTTGTAAAACAAGCATCTTCAAAATGCAGGGAACAAACAAAAACACTTGCACAACTCCGTTGATGCTCTGTAAAAATAGACTCCATCCACTGGTCCCTTAATGCTTTTTTTTTTTTTGGTAATCTGTGCAGGGTTGTCTTGCCCTGGCAACCAAAAACACACTTCTTTTGTGACTTTTCGCGACGCTCTCGCTCTGATCAGTGAATCTGTGCTCAGCCTCTCAGTGCTCTGCTATACGGGAGCGCGCGCTCTTCCGGCAGACGTGCCCTTAGGACCCATATAAGGAAATTCCACTCCATCTAACGTCACACAGAGCCATACTCGAAAAAAAAACTTTCCGAAACTTGTGACAAACCAGGAGTATTTTGGGAACAAAAATACTCCTTCAAACATACAACTTAATTTTTGAAACTTTGTCCATGTTTAGCATGGGAATCCAACTTAATTTTTGAAACTTTGTCCATGTTTAGCATGGGAATCCAACTCTTTAACATTGTAAAAAACTCAGTATGCATGAAATAGCTTTCTTTTTTTTTTCTTTAAGTCACCTTTCTTTCCCATTCTGAGATTCAGTTTGGAGTTCAGGAGATTGTCTTGACCAGGACCACACCCCTAAATGCATTGAAGCACCGCCATGTGATTGGTTGATTAGATAATTGCATTAATGAGAAATTGAACAGGTGTTCCTAATAATCCTTCCTAATAATAGGTGAGTGTATGAAATGACAGATTCTGAATGTGATTATGGAGGGCTCTGAGAGGGGTTCAGGAAGTTTCTTTTGCTCCACTCCCCTCATATATGCTGTTCCAGACAGACTTCCTATCTGTGTGTTGCTTGATGACACGCAAACTGATGCTTTGTTTTTGCCTGAAACTATTTCTACTGTATGGGCTGGCCAAATCTGATACTTAAGTTATTTAATATTAACTACTTGAAATTGTAATTTACACCAAAAAAATGTATTCTGTCATCACTTACTCTCATGTCTTCCAAAATTATTTGCATTCATTTATTGTTGAACAATGTATTTTTTAGTGATATCAAGAACCCCACTGACTTTCAATGTATTAGCAAAAACTGTGAAAAAAAAAATGAATTTCTTAGAAATATCATCCACAGAAGAAAGTAAGTCTGGTTTGGAAAAAACATGTGGGTGAGTAAATGATAGCACATGTTAATTTTTGGATGAGCTATCCTTTTCAACACATCTTTTTGATAAATATTTAAAAACCTGGATAAGCCTTTCATTATATTAGTCATTTTAAAAATCTTCATCCGTGAACAAACAGTTAATGATAATCATCAGTAATGATCCATTTAGACCTTACAAGTAATCAGTGCTCAGTAATACGCCCTGTAGAAATCAATGCTTTTAATTCATCCAGAGAATATGCAAAATATGCAAATGCAAGCAATCTTGAGAATGTGCCTGACAGATCAGTATGAGATAAATCTGCTGGACATCCATTAGAGAGATTAAAGGATTTGACATGTGGCCAGTATGACTCTTACGTCATACTGAAATTCAAAACAGAGGTCAATAGAAGATTTCAAGCACCATTTCGCATGGCTTAGTATGACTTAAATGTTTTTTTTTTCACTTCTATGGCAGTTTTCATTTGTGAGTTTAATGGAGGATTATCTCATCACACACTGACAGAATGAAACTGTTAAAATGTCATTTGCTGCATGCGAAGTTAGGCTGAGACATGCCTCATCAGCTCATGTTAGCACACAAACAGCTCCACACTTATCTCAAGAGTGGTTCTTATCACTTCCCAAAACAAAGAGCTATTGTTCTTCTTTTAATTATATATCATTCTGACTCTAAACTCTTTAATGAGCACAATGTTTACACAGTTGCAAAGCAGCTCTAAGGAGGGAAAACCGTAACAGGACAGTTTTCTAGACGAAAGACGTGATCTACTGCAACGGTCATACCTTTCTTTTTCCAGTAGACCCGGACCTGAAGCTGACCATCTTGATAGAATGGAGTGCCCACGTCTGATAGATCAGACTGGGGTTTTATAAAGACCGGGCTGACTGTGCTTTCCAAATCTGAATGACATCAAATATGGGGGAAAAGTTTAACGTTACAAATTGAAAACATTTACAGCTGCTTTTCACTGTATTTCACAACACCCAAATGAGTGCTGGTATGTATCAAGCAAAAAAGAATGTATAGCAATTAATGTTTTGTACCAGATTGTCTTTGGCTTGTAGTAAACTGAAGAATGGCCTTGGAGCTCTTGAGAGGGACCTGACCCCAGTATGAAACGGCCTGCAACTCCACAGTGTAACTCCTGTTCTCTCTCAAGTCGTCCAGCTCAGCAAAGGTAGAGTCCTGCACACACACACACACACACAAACCCACAGGCAAGGATAAGAACAGTCATGGCACTCCAAATCCCAAAAAGTAAAACGAGAACAAATGGAAATGGAAGGTAACCCTGTGTAGACTTTTTAACTAGCAATAATCTCATTTTAGGTGGAGGGCCATACAAAACTGCACCTCATGCATGCATGCAAAAAAACATACACATTATTTGTTAATCCTTGGAGAAGTCTAATTACAAAAAGAGCATGCTAAGAACATGCTCTTCTGAAGCAGATCCAGAATCAACTTTAGCTGCTTTAATGGCCAATGTTGGGAGCGATTTACTGATTTTAGTCACTAGAGACCATTGGTATACATTTGCACATGAAATGAGTAATTAGGGAATATTGATCAAATAAAAATACTGAAAAAGAAGATAAATCCACTTATGGCTTATCGGTTTGCCTGGATAACTTAAGAAGCTTTAATACACCATCTACAAGTAAATCTGACCATTAACACAAAGTTAGGCCAAATAACAGAATACTGATTAAAAAATAAAGTTTCCAAAAAGGATGTTTGCAGTGATTCCAAAATAGAACCCAAAGAACCTTTAAGTGAACATTTCCTTTTAATTGTAAATTTTCATTCATTGGCCTGCTGTGCAGTCAAATTCGTACAGCACCAAATAAGCCTGAATGTAACATATTTATGCGATTATAATTCAGTGGAAACAATAATGATCTTCTTTCAAAAGCATTAAGAAATCAGCCAATCCCAAATATACTTTAACATTAGTGTATAATATACAACTGTTGTGGATAATAAAAATATTCTAAAAATGTATCACACTAATAAAAAATACAAATATATTTTCCCAGAGCCAAACAGTAAAAGCAGCATGGTTTACGTTTGTCCGCATTAACTATTTAAAAAAAAAAAGTAATGTCCCTCAGCTAACAGAGCACTTAAAAATATAACATACAAACATGAATCAACTGCCATCTCTTGGATTCCTAAAGGAGGAAAAAATAAACTCTTCAGCATGATCTCATTGAAAGAAAAACAATTCAGCTGTTTTTGAGAGATTTCCTTTTCTCAAGCACAACTAGAATTGATATGCTGTTTTTGGCAGTATGTCAAATGGCGCCCAGAAATGTTTGCATTTGCCAAGAGTGGTGACGCAATGCAGTACCACCCTAGTTTGGTGTCTGAAGCCCTTGAAAATAGGGCTTGGTGCGATCAAAAGCCCAATCCGGAGTTGTTTATCTTTCACTTATTTGCACTAAGATTTCTAATTTGTTGTGGCTTGCTGAAAGAAGGGGCTTGGGAGTTAACCCTTGAAGGGTTTTGGGAACAATCCAATACATGAGCAAATGAAAGCAAATGGGCAGAGAGGGAGTGTGTGGGCAGACTAAATGAATTACCCCTTTTGTAGTCTGTCTCCTCTTGAGTTTGGATGGAATAGTATGGTCAGAACAGCTCCAGGAGAGTTTGTAGAGGTTAACAGGGATGTCTAAATCGGCAGACATGCTCCAGCTGAGGCGGACAGACACCGAGCGATCTGCACCAAAGGTCATGTCACTGACGTGAAGTTCGGATGGTGCCGGGGGAGCGGCAGGATCTGAGAGAGGGTGAAATTTAACAAAAGGGTACAGTTAGAAAGGATAACATGTTATTTTAAATATTCTTCTTATTATAAAATGGAATAGAATCCCATTAGATTACAGTTTCTTGATCTCACCTTTAGAGGATCTGAAGTGTCTGCTTGGTGTGGTGTATCCTCTGGTGCCATGAACATTGACTGCTGCCACCCTGAACTGGTACCAGCGACCGGGCCGCATGTCTGTCAGCCACACACGCTCTTCTGATGTCTACAGTACACAAACACAGATGAATGAGTTTAGGAGGGAGCATATAAATGACTACAGGAAATAAATAAAAAATTACTACTGAATGTATAATAGTTCAAGTATGTATACATTTATTAAATACATTTAAACTGTATGTGTCACATTCATTTTAATTGTAAGTGATGTATTTTTATTGAATGCATATTTATATTTTTTACAAAAATGTGCTTCAGAGCAATCCATAATTTTCAAATCCCTTGCAGTATTATGGACCCCACAGAGACGTTTATTGAAGACTGTGTAACACACACAGACACACTTACTCTAGCCACCACTTGCCACTCGGTTGCTCCATCCTCACTGGGCTGGATGCCGTAGTTCCACCTCCTCTGAAGAACATTCAGCACTGGCTCCGCTGACACATTGAATTTGGAGGACCAGTGCACTTCCAACACTCCAGAATCCAGCTCCTCAAAGACCAGCTCCTTTCTGGGCTTCAGAGGAGCACCTGATGATCAGGTGGATTGTTGTATGGATTATTAACTACACAACAAAGTCCTTAATTGCTTGCAGCTAATCCAAAACTCACTTATCACCTATCGTATTCAGTCACCCATCCAATCACCTATCGTATTCAGTTTAAGTTTTCAAAGCCCGTCATGGTTAAGCACCTTCTTACTTTTCTGTATTAAATCTCCCCTATGTCCCTGTCCGTACTTTGAGATCGAGCTCTGAAAATTAGCTTGCAGTACCAAAAATCTGTCTGTCTACTTTGGGTGGTAGGACTTGATGCATTTCTGCTGCCAAGTTCTGGAATAAACTACCACAAGATCTCTGTCTTATCTATTCACACCATACCTTTAAAACTGCTCTCAAAACTCACTTATTTACAATGTTTCTTAATTGAATTTTCTGTCCAATGCTTGTTTTGTAACTTATCTTGTATATTGCATATTATTTCACCTCTGTCTGCTGTTTGACAGTTTACCTTATGTAAATTGTCCTTGGGTATTTGAAAGGCACTATATAAATTAAACATTTTATTAGTATTAGTTAGACAAGAAAAACAGCAAATCTCAACCTGAGAAAGACAAACCTGGATATGGCTTTATTCCATCCAGTAGTCTATCAAGAACAATATATTCATACTTGTTTTAGTCTGAGCAAAAATTATGCTTTATCGTTTTCTATTTGGTGTGACCTTTTAAAGGACATAAGGGCACATAACCTAACCTGCATAATGTTTTTTTTTCTTTCCCCAAATCCAATCATGGTTAATTTCAGGACACTTTATTACATTTTGAAACAGAATATTTTTAATTTAAATGGAAATCAGAAGTTAACAGTTCCTCTATGTCAGTGGTTCTCAAAGTTTCTGTCTCCTTTTTTGACTCCTTATGGATTGCTGTGATGTTTTTAATCAGCTGTTTGGACTCTCATTCTTACGGCACCCATTCACTGCTGAGAAACCATTTGTGAGCAAGTGTTGTAAATAAAAATTTCTTCAAATCTATTCTCATGGAGAATACATTTTCAGCAAATTAAAATTTTTGGGTGAAATATGCCTTTAACACCAATCTGCTCCAGATAACATGCAAAAAGGTACCAGTTATTTGTATCATCAGGTGGGGTTAAAAACTAACTGATAACTGGGTTATGCCAGGTTCAGTAGCAGGTCTTACCCCTGTAAAGGTTCTTAGGTGACTGGCATGTGTGTCCACAGCCGTTTGGGCAGCATTTCTTCTGGGCTGAACACTCTCCATCTTCCTCACATCCCTCCACACAGGCAGCTGCAAACCCACTGGCTCTTTCTGGTGCCGGACAGTCACCCTGTTTCACCACCATCACTGATCGCAGGAACTCACAACTCGTCACACACTCGCCATGACGCTTGGGAAATGCATGCTGAGGAGATGTCATAGTGTACAGAACCAAACTTTAACACCTGTATATCATTGTCATACATTCTAGCAATTCATTTGTGACATTCATGTGACATTCATTTGTCAATGGGTTTTGGACGCACACTTTGAGTATCATTCACTCGCAAAACATTTATGCATTAGAAGTCAACCGATATATTGCAAATTTTTATCATTGTCATTTTTTTTATATATTTTGGCATCTGCCGATATCCGTGTTAAGTAGCACCGATTTAAAAGTCAGGCACGTCAGCGGGCAGCCCCATGTTATTGGTGCGGTGGAAAGTGCTGCTGCCGCATGTGGAGGACCCCAAGCCAAAACTTTTGGAAGATTCAACAACAGTCCTGGGAGATAAAGGTAGCTAAAGAAGTTGGCAGCTCTTACAAACACTGCAGCGTGATTGAGGGCTAAGTTACTCGTTCACAGACAGCAGCGTGCTTGGAGAGGCAGCTGTCCTGGAGCTGCCCAGAAAGGTGAATGACATTTGTTCGGAAGCATGGATTGATGCAGACAATAGCCAGGTTTCCATCCAACTCATTTGTATTTAGGGATGTCAATATTCGATAATTTCCATGATCAATCGTCGTTTAAATTAACAATCAATTAATAACCTTAATGCTGCAAAATGCTTCTGCTTCGGTATTATTATTATGTGCAAAAGCTACGTGGAAAAAAAGATTTCTCACCTGAATTAACGGGGTTTTAGTTTGAATAAAATGCTAGTAGCAGGACTGTAAAATGAATTGATGTGATTATGATCATTTGATAAAATGATGCGAGCGCGCCATACGTTTGAGATCATTTTACTTTGTTGACTGTTTCCCGTCAAGGAGACCGCTGAATGCGCCTCTTTAAATGGTTTCGTGGTGCTCGTGGTTGTATTTTAAAACGCAATTGCAATGTTTTCAAATGAAACTACAGTATTAAAAACAAAATCATCCCAAACGTAACTGTGGCGCTTGTGGCTGTGCTGCGCAATCAGTAAACCTCTTTTTTCACATCAAACATGTTATGCAAGTATTATGACCAGGGGCCCGTTCTTCGTACGTCGCTTATTACATCCGAGATCAAATGACACATCCAAGATGATATCATCCTGCTAATCATGATCCGGCTAATTGGGTTCTTCGAACACTCCTGTTGTGTATGATTAGTATCGCTGGATTGAGTTATCTGAGATAATTGCACGTTCATGTGTTGGCTTAAAAGGGGATATGTATCGATACTCTAAACCATGATCAGCAGTGCAGCGATTGGCTGGTGGCAAGACGGCAATGTAATGACGTCATAATTTAAAACGACACCTGACGAAAAACTTGACAAATTTCTGGACTTTTATAAGGAAACAGCCAAGCAAACAAAACTACATAAATGTTATAATAGATACATGAAACATATAATAGATACATGTTTTTTTTTTTTATTAGAATTTTTTTTCATGATTCCCAATTATTTAGATTCGCAATTTAAAATAGTTTCGCAGTCTTTACATTTTTATTTCAATGTAGAAATTATCTATTCATTTCATTTTATACTTGGACAGATTTGTTACGTGACAGCATTAATGAAAGTTTCTTAAGGGTCAATATCATGTTATCTGCATCTCCTGCACTCCATCAAGCCACTCTTATAATAGCAGTCATCACTCAAAATAATGCACGACTCTATTATCTGTATAGCATGTGTGTAAGACTCTAATACAATTATGAAGTAATACTTTTATGACAAATAAATATTTCAGTGAGTAAAGCTGGCTATGTCTATAGTAGGCTGTTATGGACTACTCACCATTTTTATATTATTTTTAAATATATTTTTTAATGATTATTATTTTAAATTATTGTCAGTACGATACTCTTGTAATAAAGTAGCGGTGGTAGCAGACATATTTTGAGTATCAGTTCTGGTTGAAATAAAGCAATCTAATCCTGTTTACATGAAATAAGCCTGCTCCCGAGCAGGTTTAAGCTTACGGACCTGTTGCTATGGCGGCTTGATGAGCTTCGAAGAAACAAACGTCCAAGATTACACCAAATCGTCAACATTCAAATCCAGCTAACTGGATGAAGTTAGCGACGTATGAAGAACAGGCCCCAGTACTTTATTTAATCCTGTTCTGCAAAATGTTTGATTTTGAATTTTTGCGTTCCACCAGGACGAGCGAGCACTGGTTTGGCTAGATGTATTTGGAGGTTATTGCTCACGTCTCGTTCTGCACATATCCAAATGTTTCCATATTCACAATGTATCTGAATGTTAAATTATATAATTTTTTTTTTATTTTTTTTATGTAAACTAGACGGAAAATATCATCCTCTTCACGTGAGCAAAAACGTCCTTGGCATAACGGCAGAGTTGACGGTATACTACAGTCTATTTAAACTGACCAGTGTAACCTTATATATGTTTGGTTGACTGTACTTTATTTTAATAATGAACAGTCTGCGATGTTAGTTTGAAATTAGAATGCACTTTAGATGTTCTGTGTCATTTATACCAAACAGCTGGTTGCTAGCGTGTTTGCAGCACTACTATTTATTTATTTTTATATATATTTTATTTTGTATATTTTTTAGTTTAATTGATTTTTATTTATAAAATGATATTTATTTTATTTAAATGTATATTTAAGTTTACATTTATGTTCCAACAAAATTGAAAAATTCTGCTTGATAAATGGTCTAAAACTTTAATGTTAATGATTGACATATATATATATATATATATATATATATATATATATATATATATATATATATATATATATATATATATATACACACACATATGTGTGTGTGTGTGTGTGTGTGTGTGTGTGTGTGTGTGTGTGTGTGTGTGTGTGTGTGTGTGTGTGTGTGCGCACACACACACACGTGCTGGTCATATAATTAGAATATCATCAAAAACTCCATTCAAAAAGTGAAACTTGTATATTATATTCATTTATTACACACAGACTGATATATTTCAAATTATTATTTCTTTAATTTTGATGATTATAACTGAAAACTAAGGAAAATCCCATATTCAGTATCTCAGAAAATTAGAATGTAACTTAAGACCAATACAAAGAAAGGATTTTTTAAAATCTTGGCCAACTGAAAAGTATGAGCATGTACAGCACTCAATACTTAGTTGTGTCTCTTTTTTCCAGAATTACTGCAGTCGATCAGTCTGTTGCACTGCTCAGGTGTTCTGAGAGCCCAGGTTGCTCTGATAGTGGCCCTCAGCTCTTCTGCATTCTTGGGTCTGGCATATCACATCTTCCTTTTTACAATACCCCATAGAAAATCTATGGGGTATTGTAAAGAGGAATGACCTCCCCTGACCTCTTTAAGGTCAGGCGAGTTTGCTGGCCAATGAAGAACAGGGATACCATGGTCCTTAAACCAGGTACTGGTAGCTTTGGCACTGTGTGCAGGTGCCATGTCCCGTTGGAAAATGAAATCTGCATCTCCATAAAAGTTGGTCAGCAGCAGGAAGCATGAAGTGCTCTAAAACTTCCTGGTATACGGCTGTGGACCAACACCAGCAGATGACATGGCACCGCAAACCATCACTGACTGTGGAAACTTTACACTGGACCTCAAGAAACGTGGATTGTGTGTCTCTCCTCTCTTCCTCCAGACTCTGGGACCCTGATTTACAAAGGAAATGCAAAATGTACTTTCATCAGAGAACATAATTTTGGACCACTCAACAGCAGTCCATTCCTTTTTGCAGCGTGATGCTTCTGACGGTGTCTGTTGTTCAATAGTGGATTGACACAAGGAAGGCGACAGCTGAAACCCATGTCTTACGTCTGTGTGTAGTGATTCTTGAAGCACTGACTCCAGCTGCAGTCCACTCTTTGTGAATCTCCCCCACATTTTTTTACGGGTTTTGTTTCACAATCCTCTCCAGGATGCGGTTATCCCTATTGCTTGTACACTTTTTTTCTACCACATCTTTTCCTTTCCTTCGTCTCTCTATTAATGTGCTTGGACACAGAGCTCTGTGAACAATCAGCCTCTTTTGCAATGACCTTTTGAGTCTTGACCTCCTTGTGCAAGGTGTCAATGGTCGTCTTTTGGACAACTGTCAATTCAGCAGTCTTCCTCATGATTGTGTAGCAGAACTAGACTGAGAGACCATTTAAAGGCTTTTGCAGGAGTTTTGAGCTAATTAGCATATTAGAGTGGGGCACCAGGTGTCTTCAATATTGAACCTTTTCACAATATTCAAATTTTTGGAGATACTGAATTTGGGATTGGAATTTCCTTAGTTGTCAGTTATAAACATCAAAATTAAAAGAAATAAACATTTGAAATATATCAGTCTGTATGAAATTAATGAATATAATATACAAGTTTCACTTTTTGAATGGAATTGGTGAAATAAATCAATACTTTTCAGTTTATTGATTTGTTTGATTAACTTTGGATACATTTTTTAATACCCTGCAGTGCACATAATTTGAGAGATGGTTCAGTCAGTGTAAGTCAGTGCTCAATAAATAAGTTTAGAAATGTTTTGCATCCACTTATTATTAGTGTGACATAATAACTAATAATATATATATATATATATATATATATATAATTGTTTTTTTGTGGGTTTTTTTCAGGGATACAGGAGCATATAATATAATATAATATGTAGGGTCATTGGGGATTCTGGAGCCTATTCCAGCTTATATTGGAAATATAATTATAGAAAATTATATTACTGAAACTTTAACAGACTTTAACTTGCAGTTTAAATCTATATGAAAGATGTATTGTTTTTAGCTGGCTATGAGAATGGATTTTGGATGGATTGTTTTTGGCACTATGTTTAACACAAGACATTACATGTGTTGTGAATGAGCGGATTTCATGTTGCTTTGTGTTATACAAGTCTAATATGATGGATGAAGGTCCTAATCAATGCTGGCAATTGAAAGAACTAATATTCATTGTTTTAAGTCCCCATTGCCCTTAACAGTGCATTTATAGCCAACGAAATAGGAAAATCTAGATCTTACAAAGCCAAGAGTTTTAAATTGTAGAGAAATCCCACAATAACTGGATTCAAGACCAAAGAGAAATGATCAAAGACATTCTCCGACTGTTTAAAAAGAAGATCAGAGCAGAACAGAACATTATCCTGTTAAACAATGGGAGACCACTTAAACAGTAGCCAAGTCTGTCAAGAAAAACAATGGAGGATTAATATTTGGAAAACCAGAACACCAAGTTCAGCCATTTTGTATATATATTTTTTTCTTGTTGAGAGCACATCCCAGAAACTACTAGATCAGTTAAGAATGCTGTGGTCTGTACCTCACATAAATCTCGACAAGGTCCGTCTTTCAACTCCCATGAGTCTTTGCATGGCTCCAGACACTGTGAACAGACAGCAGAGGTTTGAGTATCAAGAAGCACTTTGACTCTTGTATTATTCTTTTTCAAACAATCACAGACAAATATGTTAAAGTCAAAAGCATTTGCTCTCTGTAGGAGTATTGCAATATACCACTCGTGATGACAACCATGATATTTTTAAAAGTGAAATATTTATATCATGTACACAAATACACAAAAATATCATAAATAAACCTTCACTTGTAACTGGTTGACACTCCCACATAGTAGGTCCCACATTGCACCTTAACGCTGGTTGCACCCATCATAAAACGGAAATAAGAAGTACAGTAGATACAATGTGTAGTTAAAGCTGCAGCACAAAATCATGTTGGAGATGACAGAAAAAAAACAAGTTACTCTACCCACACCACACCCACAGCTTGCCAGTGTGTAAGTTAAAGATGGATTTGACTAACAGCATAATATACATGTTGTCAAAGGTTTGTATAGATAGCACAATAACATCATAATTGTGAATTATTTTGGCAACGGTAATCTCATCCGATATCTGTCGCTGCTGATCTGAAGAGCTACAGCACTTCAATCAGCACTTTTTAAGTTCGCAAATCATTCAGACAAAAGTTATTTTATCATTTTCTGTTGTTTTTGATCAATAGTAGATGTTTGAAGTCTGTCATTACCTTCTCAGCAACCTGGAAGTGTGTGCGTAGAGATCCCTGACCGTTTTGCGGTCACTGACATTTGCATGCAGAGTTTAAATAACATGCCAAAATTATTTCATTTCAATGTCTACACCTGCCTCTCTCCCTTGCTCTTTTTCCTTCGCTTTCACTCCCTCTCATCTTCTATTCTCATCTCTTTAAAATTGACACTTCACTTCCTGCATGAATGAGCGTGGCTGCCTCTGGGGAATTCGCATTTCTAATTTCATGCCACGATGAGACAACAGCGGTCACTATGGTGCAGGGCTCAACGTTGCTCTGCAGAAGCATGCTAGGTAAGAGATGTGAACATTACACATTATGCTGATCTTGTAGTCATCTTTACTCCAATGGTCACATTTTCAAAACTGCATGAATGGACCCTTATCACCACCTTTGGAAAATGTATACTTCCTTCCGAAGGAAAGATTCTGCATACGTCAGTTAGAGCATTTCACATTAAAATGCTTGTTAATCCAGGGATTTAGTATCAGGAGGAAACGATAAGGTGTGTGTCCGTTGGTGTGTGTGTGCCTGTGTAAATCGTTAATATATGTGTGTTTGTGTCAGGGGAACCAATGTTACCCTGGGGGCGATGTTTCTGAGTGAGAATGAGAGTGGGAAACACATTTATCTGGTGGGGCAGTAAAAATGCACACCTTTTAAAGACGACTAAGGCTCGGGTGGTGCAGTTGTTGGAAACTATGAATAATGGGAGAGGCACAGGGGCAGTTAGAGGCAGCAGAGGAGGCAGTTTTATGGAGCTCAGAGCAGCCAGTGCCCTGCTGAGATTGCCTGGAGCTTGTGTGCTCAAACACACGAAACGCTGAAGTCTCAGAGTCATCTGTGCAGCTGAGAGAATTCAGCTTTGCCTGCTTCTGTTTCCCATGCATGTAAATATCAATTTGTAACAAACACACCACCTTATGCCACATTAAAAAAAAAAACAATGACATTTCAAGCATTGCATATACTTAAAGTGTAATTTATGGTGTAGTGTTTACTGCATGTTTATCATTTGCAAGAAGTGTAATACACAAGTAAATTACAAATGAAATGATTGGAGTAAGAAATAATCCATAAAAAGTATTGATTTATTAATTTATAGTGTCTCTAATGTAAAGCTGCTTTATACTTGATAAAATATAGACCAGGGGTGGCGAACACCAGTCCCGGAGAGCCACAGCCCTGCAGAGTTCAGCTACAACCAAATAAAAATTAACCTGCCTGTAGCTTTCTAGTATCCCTTCAGACCTAGATTAGCTTGTTCAAATGTGTTTGATTAGGGCTGAAGCAAAACTCTGCAGTGCTGCGGCTCTCCATGACTGACATTCGCCACCCCTAACTAATCAGTAAGGCTCTTTAAAATATACAATATTCTGACCTTTTTATTTTCAAGGCAGTCACAGCTACACTGTATTAAATCGGCAAAGTCTTTAATCCAACACACTCATAATCCAACACACAGGGTAGCATTAACACAGATGTAAGCAAGACCGGAATTTAAATACACAGACCAAACATGGATAATTGATTACACACAGAATGACACAATTAACACAATGAAGGGGAATGGTGCAAGAGGAAAACAAAGTCCAAACTGAATGACACTATGACAGATTGCCCCCTCCCGGAAGGCATGACCTCACACGTAGAGAGAAGTATGAGGTGGCGAGGAGGATAAGGAGATGGCGAAGGCATGGCAAAGGGCAGGTACGCCAGCAGAGAGATGCAGCAGGAGAAGTTTCCAGAGGAGGATGGACAACTGGGAGGATGATAACAAACAAATTCAAGGGAAGTGCAGGTGGAGGAGATGACCAGGGATGAGACATGAACGGATAGGTGGAGATCCAGGCCAGGACTGCGCTCCATGGCAGCATCATTGGAGGGAGAAGCCAAGGCATGATAGGAACACACACTGCCATTGGGATGATTGGGGGCAATGATGACAGAGGTGGAGCCTAAGGTGGAAACCAAGGAGGTGGAGCAATGCTGAGGATCCAGCCATGCGATGGAGCCATAGTGACGATTGCCCAAGATGTGGGTGGGGATCCGGAGGCCAGAGAAGGAACTGGATCAAACAAGGAAGGAAAAAGAACCTGAGAGAGAGTGGAGTAGGTGTGCAAGTCAGCAGTGGAGGCATGGCAAAGTCCAACCCAGGTGGAAGTGACTGAAGGAGGGAGCCCGGTGAGGCCAAATGGCCAATGGTTCATGGCAGCAAAAGTCTGGATGGCGGGACAAGGTGAAGAGAGGCCAACTGAGGCTGGAGAGAGCCGCTGGATCCTCAAGTCCAGGAGACAAAGACTCCCGACAGTCCTGAGATTTAGCCCCACCACTGAGAGGAAGTGAAAGAGAGGGACTGATAGGTACAAATATGACTGGACTGCCGGAAGGCTCCTAAAGCAATCTAGAGAGGAGAGGTGGGAGAGGGAGGCTCGGTGGGACCAACGAGTCAGAAAGATGAACAGAATCAGGCAGGCTTAGGGGAAGCAAAGTCTCTAACTCCCCAAACTATAAAACAGTGTCCAAATCCAGTAAAGGCTCACTCCCAGTGGCAGGAGATTGGGCACAGCTCACATCATTTCCCTCTAACTCCACTTATACTCTCTCCAGCATGTGTGGCGTTCCTGGCTCACACACCTGGTCAGACGCATCAGTCGGCTCAGGCTCCAGGGCGATGGCAGGTTAAGACACTTCTTCTCACGATGGGTCTTAAGTAATGGTGGGCTCTGGCTTTCCATCTGTGGTGGTATCAGGCAAACCCATCATGCAGTGGTGTTGGTGACTGGCTGGGCAGTGGGTTGGATGTAGGGATTGTGTCTTCATTCGCAAGGCAGACAGTGAAAGCAGATTTGCAGGAGTTCAGCACCCACTCCACATAAGCAGCGAAGCACCCTCGAGGGCCCTCCTTGCTCTCATGTGCCGGTGTTCAGTCCGGCATGCAGAAACATGCACAGGCAGTCGTCTGGGAAGGTGGTCTGACTGGTGAGACTGAGGAATTCCTCAACATGTTCCTCGAGGGAGCGGTTCTCCTGAACAAGGCAGAGCAGGTGGACAGTGGCAGAGTGATCCAATAATAAAAAAACTGACAAACCGAAAAAATTAATTAGATAATGGCATGTCAATATATTCTTTCCTTTTGGGTCTGGTCTTCGGTCACAACTACGCTGTATTAAATGCACGAAGATGAAGAAGGTAGTTTATAAATTCTTTAATCCAACAGACTGGTAATCTAACACACAGGGTAGCATAAATGTGATGTGTGGTTTGATAGGATAGGACAATATTTGGCTGAGATACAACTATTTGAAAATCTGGAATCTGAGGGTGCAAAACAAATCTAAATACTGATAAAAAATGGACTTATCCAAATTCCAAATTATCCAAGTTCTTAGCCATGCATATTACTTATCAAAAATTAAGTTTTGATATATTTATGGTCAGAAATTTACAAAATATATTCATGGAACATAATCTTTACTCTGTATCCTAATGATTTTTTGGCATAAAAGAAAACGATAATTTTGGCCCATACAATGTTTTTTTTGGCTATTGCTAAAAATATTTAATACATTTAAATATGATTTTCAAACTTATACTTCTATCAGATTATATCTGATAAGTAGTAATGCCCATAAAAACTGTGGAATCTTATATACATTACATTGATTTAATTTGCAGCATCATATGTGATATACTGTATAATGCAGTCTCTGATAAACATCTATGTCTCCTTGCTCAATATTGTGCGTGTAGCACATTTTTTGTGCAATACTGATGTCAATGCAGGAAAATTACCTTCTACCCACACACTTTATTACTGAATAGATATAATGCATACCTCATATGACAAGTAGATGCATTGGTCTCTTTATAAACTACATTCTCATTCACCCTCACCCTTAAACCTAAACCATTGTAAACAATAGCTTGTTCTGAGGAACGCCACATTCACAACCCTAGTCTCATTCATCAGTCTCTCAAATACAGCACTCAATAGCTCATTCCCTTTGTGTAGTGGCCCTTTATGATGCATTGCATGTTGGTGGAAAAAGCACAGCATAGATCTAAGCTATAAATCACTTAAAGTATTTCAATCCTGCAATGCTGGGTTTAAATCGCTTTCACCTTTCTAAAGTCACCTTTTGGCTTGTTCCAAACCCACCCTGCTTTTTGTCCGTGAGGCACCTGTAATCTCCATTAAAGCATTTGCTCCTAGTGTCTTTATTTTACTCCAGTGCCAGTTAGTTTTCCGCCTCATTTCAGTCTCAAATCAAGCATTCCCTTGTACCGTACACAATAAAGGTTATTTAAGAGCTGCAGACATGGAGATTGAACTGAGGAGAAGCATTGGGTGAGTTCCAGTTCAGCCAAGATGCATTGCCCTTGAACAAACCAAGACATGTTTTGTACTTTTAGCATTACGTAATGCTACATAAGACCTGTCCCTTTTGAATAAAATGGTCAAATGTGACATGGTGATCTCCATTAGGGAGTTTGGACAATGCATCCTTTGGGATTTTTTATGCTAGGAGTGAATGTGAGAATTTCACCCATGTCTGTGGCAAACATTCGGAAAAAAAAAAAAAAGTTACAAAAGAGATTTAGGGCCTGGTTTAAACTGCAGTACCACTGAGACACTCACTTTGCCAGTCTCAGCAAATTATGTAGAGCAACTGTAATTGAAATTTCGTCCATGTCATGAAAATTGCTTGCACTCTCAGTTTTGCATTTGCACTGATGCTGCAGCATTAATACTTGAACCAGCGATTAAACTGGAGGGTAAGAGAATTGTCAAGGCACACACTAATTATTTCAGTGGTATTTGAATATCAATTGCCTAAAGGCCACTTGCTGCAGAGGTATATAATAACTTTTAAGAACAGATCTTCGTTTTGAGGGCCGTCTGTGTACTTTAACATTTGTCGTTTGAAATTGAGGAATTGCTTTATGTATGCTAATTACTTTGAAGAGTACTTCAGTGGAAAGCTGGCCAAGTGCTGTCTGAGTATAGTTATTATAATTCAAAAGCTCAAGAGAGGAGACCACTAGGTTATGTCTCAGTTCAAGGCAAGAAGCCTAAACAAGAAGTGCGTTAACTGGCCATTTTGTAACTAACTAAGCAGTAACATCTAAGACAGTTTAATGTCTGAGACAGGATTTTGAAGCACAAGTCTAGTTTGTAAACACTCTATTAGGAGTATTATTGCTTGTATATAACACATGCTGAATGCAAATTCTATGAATGAAGTGGTAAACAAGGTCAGGATAACAAAAGCTGCCGTTTGCTTTGTGCCTGCATGCAGTGATATAATAGAGCTCTTCAATCAGACGTGCATACTTTGTTGTGAGATTTCAACACTTTAAGACCCCTATTCACCTGAATGTGGCATAAAAGGCAATGAGAGTGAATAAGGTGTGGAATTCCAGAGCAAACCACAATGTTACGCATTAAACTCAGTCTTATCCTGCACAGAGACTAATAAAAAAAAAAAAATCTGTTTTATTAAAGCCATTAATCCCATGGGGGGATATTTAAATAGGAGATAATACAAATCACATATTTAATTGTAGCTTTTTACACTCGCCATGCTGCATTAAAGTAATATTGTGAAATATTATTACAATTTAAAATAACTTTTTTTTTTTAATGTGGATATATTTTAAAATGTAATTTATTCCTGCGATGCAAAGCTGAATTTTCAGCATCATTACTCCAGTCTTCAGTGTCATGTGATCCTTCAGAAATCATTCTAATATGCTGATTTGCTCCAAGAAACATTTCTGATTATCAGTGTTGAACAGAGTTGTGCCATTTCATATTTTTGTGGAAACAGTGATGCACTACTATTCAAAATGTTACAGTAATATTTTTTTTAATAATTATTATTATTATTATTATTATTATTATCATACTTTTATTCAGCAATAACACATTCAATTTAACATTCTACTGAAAGAATCTTGAATCTAAATCTCTACTCAAAATGACAAAACTAACCGCAATATTAGAGACACAGGGTTTCAAAGGCACATTGTCATAAAGCATTTGGGCTTCTAACTGAATGTGAATCCTGTATAATGAGCAGAAAGTGTTTAAAAGGCATTGTCCTTGTTTGAATCCAATGGAGGAAACTCTCTGGAGAATGCCGTAAAAATCCATGAACCAGTTGGCCAATTGTTTTCATGGATCGTAGAAGAGAGGTCAGAACCCTGGTTGTTCCAGTGAACTTGCCCCGAGGGTGATATGAAAACATGTGCTGCACTCTTTCGAACCATATGCACACATACATCAATGCATTAAAAATCTCAAATCCTTAAAGCCGCACCCTAAAGCCACGAAAAGTCTGCTTAGGCACTTAACCGTAACATGCACAATCATAAACAATTTTGAATTTTTTAAAAACAGCCAGGCATTGTGCAGACTGCAATAGCTGGTTGAAATATAAAGGAATGCAAGCACAGAGTATTGAAATGAAAGCAGCCCTCGTCTTGAACAATACATCAAAGGGAGCTTTATATAATACCACAGTGAAATGTGAGGAAAATCTGCATTGGCAACATGTCAGCTCTATTTCCCCCCGTGCTACCGGCATATTATTGTTAATGTACTCATTAAGAAAAGTGGGTTGAGTTCTTCACTGAAATTAGCATTTTGCCTTGAAGTGAAAAAGAAAAATAACACCGGCTGCATAATAGAATGCGAATCAAAACACATAGCCTTTCAACTTCACTTGCATCAGTCTCGTTACAGATGTGACCTCTAGCTTTGCTAGTGAATCAAAATCTCATTTCTGTACGACAAGCAGCTAGCACAAATATAATAGTCCAAGGCGATAGCTGACAAATACAGTAGCTTTTACCATGATTTACGATGTCATTACAGAAAGTGTGCAGGCATACCAATGTTTTACAGTGACAGATCTGTGTTGGCTTTTATCTCAAGCTGCTGTGAAATGCTGTGTAATTTTGACAGAAATTACCTTTGCACACTGTTTATGGCTTTGACACCATCCAAGGGATCCATTACTCTGCGGACAGAAGAGACAGATGGAATTGCGTGTCAGAATGCTGTAATCACCAATCACATCAGAAAGCCTCATTTGAATCGAGTTATTTTAATGTGCCCCTGCTGAGCAGAGAGGCATTAAGAAGGAAATTTACTATTATGAACACATTACTCTTATTTAAAAACACCGCCCTAACTACAGCAATGTAAAATTGCTCATAAACCATAACAAATCCCCTCCCTTATTAACAAGACTGGCCGGGGCACCCCAACACAGAAACAGAAGAAATCACTCATCAGCAACCGGAAACACAAATTTGTTTGCATAGCAGATCTCGGAATGTTCCATATCGTGTCAGGTAGGGTCAAAGTTAGCGCTGGGACAACGCGTCGAGGTCATCGATGACGTCGACGCAAAAAATACGTCGACGCAAAATATGCGCATCGATTCGTTGACCTGTTTTTATTTATCTAAAAAACGTTTGCAAAACGTTTATCTTATGTGCGCTGAATATACGCGATGGCCGGATCAACATTTTGTCCAATGTTATATAACCAATCCAGGGGTTTTTCTGCATTGATCTTTTTTTTTTTTTTTTTTGGCGGCTGTCAAAGCCTTATTTGATCGCTGTGCCTGACAGGGCGCATACGAGAGCGAGCCCCGGCTGCGGTCCCCGGTCTTCAAACAACACGAGCGCTTCTTGCTCTCTCTCTCCATTGTGCATATTAATCAAAATCATTAAACACGACATAAAAAGGGCGAAACACCAAAGTTTCACGCGCGCCTGCGCACTCACAGTCTTCAAACTACATAAGCGCTCTCTCTCTCGTGCATATTAACCAAAATCATTAGATGCGATAGAAAAAGGGCGGAACGCCAAAGTTTCACGTGGAGAAAAAGGGCTGCTGGCTCCCACTGTATTAGCTTAAAGCCCTCAAGTTTACATTGGTTACTGTATTCTTTCAATTGCTTTTAACAAGTATTTTGGGTGACCTTTTTATCGAATGCTAGACATCAAGTTGTTATTTTAATCTGAAATAAGAACTTTTTTTCAGTAAGCTAGGCCCTATGTGTTCAGTAAGCTTGTTTCAGTAAGCTATGTGTTTTCAAGGCTTCAAGGTTTTATTGAATGCTATCTCTATCTATCAAGTGCAAAGTAATGCAATCTTAGTCATTCTTTTATATTGTAATTTTAAGAGCAATAAACATATATTGCAATGTTAAGGAATTAATGTATTTTTCATTCAGATATGTAAATCAACATGTATAAATTGTTAGTAGTCAATTAATGGGGAGATAATCGAAATCGAATCGGTCTGAAAAATTAATCGTTAGATTAATCGTTTAAAAAATAATCGTTTATCCCAGCCCTAGTCAAAGTGTTTTGCTTATCTGAATAACACTGGCTTATATCCAGCATTTTTGATTGGCAGTGCACAGGAGAACATCCCTAGCCAGTCTCGTTGGGTTCAAAATAATGGCTATTGAATAACAAGAAAGGACCTTTATAATGCACTGTATATTTTACTGCACATGGTGGGTACTCTTAAGTAACCACAATATTATCACTGCCAGATCTTGCGACTTAACCACTATGGGGATTAGAGCTACACAAATCAATTTTGGTCTGCGATGGGATCAATGGACTAAGTCGGCAGCATAAGCATGGCTTGTTCTCATGCACATTTTAAAATAACTCTTACTGGGTCAATGACGTATAAGAGCATACAGGATTGTAAAAATTGGTCTCTTAGAGATTTGCATTAATTTTTTACATTTTCAAGAAAAGTTTATATTCAATATCACATGGTGTAACCATCATATACAAATTTAACAATACAGTGAGTATGGAAAGTATTCAGACCCCCTTACATTTTTCACTCGGTTATATTGCAGCCATTTGCTAAAATCATTTAAGTTCATTTTTCTTCTTCATTAATGTACACACAGCACCCTATATTGGCAAAAACACAGAATTGTTGACACTTTTGAACATTAAAAAAGAAAAACTGAAATATCACATGGTCCTAAATATTCAGACCCTTTGTTTAGTATTTAGTAGAAGCACCCTTTCGCTCTTATACACCCATTAATCTTTTTGGGAAAGATGCAACAAGTTTTTCACACCTGGATTTGGGGATGCCATTCCTCCTTGCAGATCCTCTCCAGTTCTGTCAGGTTGTATTGTAGACGTTGGTGGAAAGCCATTTTCAGGTCTCTCCAGAGATGCTCAATTGTGTTTAAGTCAGGGCTCTGTATGGGCCATTCAAGAACAGTCACAGAGTTGTTGTGAAGCCACTCCTTCATTATTTTAGCTGTGTGCTTAGGGTCATTGTCTTGTTGGAAGGTGAACCTTTGGCCCAGGCTGAGGTCCTGAGCACTCTGGAGAAGGTTTTCGTCCAGGATATCCCTGTACTTGGCCACATTCGTCTTTCCCTCGATTGCAACCAGTCATCCTTGTCCCTGCAGCTGAAAAACACCCCCACACATGATGCTGCCACCACCATGCTTCCCTGTTGGGACTGTATTGGACAGGTGATGAGCAGTGCCTGGTTTTCTCCACACATACTGCTAGGAATTAAGGCCTAAAAGTTCTATCTTGCTCTCATCAGACCAGAGAATCCTTCAGGTGTTTTTTTAAGCAAACTCCATGGGGGCTTTCGTGTGTCTTGCACTGAGGACAGGCTTCCGTCGGGCCACTCTGCCATAAAGCCCCGACTGGTGGAGGGCTGCAGTGATGGTTGACTTTCTACAACTTTTTCATATCTCCCGACTGCATCTCTGGAACTTAGCCACAGTGATCTTTGGGTTCTTCTTTACCTCTCTCAACAAGACTCTTCTCCCCCAATAGCTCAGTTTGGCTGGTTGTCCCAAACATCTTCCATTTAAGGATTATGGAGGCCACTGTGCTCTTAGGAACTTTAAGTGCAGCAGAACATTTTTTGTAACCTTGACCAGATCTTTGCCTTGCCACAATTCTGTCTCTGAGCTCTTCAGGAAGTTCCTTTGACCTCAAGATTCTCATTTGCTCTGACATGCACTGTGAGCTGTAAGGTCTTATTTAGGGATGAGTGTGTGTGTGGCTTTCCTAATCAAGTCCAATCAGTATAATCAAACACAGCTGGACTCAAATTAAGGTGTAGAACGGATGATCAGAAGAAATTTACCGCACCTGAGTTAAATATATGAGTGTCACAGCAAAGGGTCTGAATATTTAGGACCATGTGATATTTCAGTTTTTCTTTTTTAATAAATTGGCAAAAATGTCAACAATTCTGTGTTGTTCTGTCAATATAGGGTGCTGTGTCTAAATTAATGAGGAAAAAAAAGAAAAAGAACTTAAATGATTTTAGCAAATGGCTGCAATATAAAAAAGAGTGAAAAATTTAAGGGTGTCTGAATACTTTCCGTACCCACTGTATATATTAGTGGAATTATCAATTCATAAATATCCTTACAATTTTAAGAAGTAACACCATATGGCAACCAGAACTAACCATTATAAAAAAATCTAATTATCTGATATTTTCAGTGACATATTTACCTTATGAGGGTCCTCCTCTCTAATTAATATTTGTTTCTCTTAATTTTTGTCATGTTGGTTGGCCCACAAGACTTTGTTGGTCACTCCATATGATTCTGATTTGGCAGCCAATAAGGTTTTCTTCTTAAAAAATGTCCTTAATGAGAATTTTTTGTATCACCCTGACATTTTCAACTTAATGCTCCCCTAAAAGAAATAAATGAATTAAAAAATATTTGAATACAAATTAAAGACATGAACATCCTTAAATGCATATCCAAGTCACTGTAAGCACAAATTGCATTTTTATTGTATTTTTGAATAAATTAATGGAACAGAAAAAAAGTGAATGTCATGCCATTGATTTTTTTTTTTTTATTCTGTGCTACACTTCTATATTATAAAGAACTAAAGCTATACTTCTAAGACTTACTATTTGTTTCAAGATTGAGTTAACAAGATAAAAAAATATATATATAAAAATGAGAAAAAGATGGCAGTCAAAAAGGATGCTTAGACAGATGGAAGATTTGTGTATTTCCAGGTAATTGTCTGCATAACCCTGACAGATCAGACGTTCTCCAAACCACATCAAATACTCTCTAATTTCCCATAATCATTAATCATCAGTGATAACTCCTCATAGCTCGATGTTACAGCATAACTTGACATTCAGCTCAACCCGTTCAAATTAACCCATGACCCCCGTCTCCATTTGATATAGAGCAAGGGGCATAATCGCCAAAATGGCTTCCCTCCCGGGAGACAGCGTAAGTGGGCTTTAGGGATGTGGACATGAAGACACTGATCAGCAGATATGAAAAGCATTCATTCTGGTTTAGTCGCTGCTTGGACAGCCGAATGAAAGCAGCTGTTCAGGAACACTAGCTGCTGTTTGAGCCCGAGAGCTCTGGAATGCTTTGAACGCATTGTGGAATCAGTGAAGACAACGAGGGACTTCTAGACCACTGTCTAATTTGATAGCATCTCCAGATGGACAGCTTGCTATAGAATAAAGCATTTGATAAGAGAGACTGATGTGCATCGCTTCCCTCTGTGCTGATGTCTGGCCTAGATAACAACAAGACTGTCACTGTGATGAGCAGACAGAGGACAGGAGATGATTTCATTCAAATGGATGGTTAGGAGTTTTATTTAGGTCTTTTGGGTGCCTTTTAAAGGTCTAATTACAGACACTGGTTTAGTCCATGTTTAAAGGTTTAGTATGTGGGATACACCTTGGAGTTATTATTGTGGATTAATACAGCCATTATCAACAGTACTATTTACTTTATTGTTGTTTCATGAATAATATTTGACACTCACTTAGCTTTTAGATAATAAACATTAAACTAAATGGCTTGGAAGGTTACATAATTTCTCCATTAATTATATTAAAGGTTTGCAAAATAATTATAAATTAATGTGTTTGTCTAGCTAGTCTATTTCTGGGTCGGACGTCAGCGCTCATGATAAAGATCAGGAACGACATGGGGATGAATATAATCACAGTAACAAGGGAGTTTGTTGACAGCAGACAAAAAGTGCAGAAACACGCACAAAGATCCCCCTCCACATGCCTATGTGCAGATACAAACACACACAGACATATAAGGCATGCACACACACACACACACACACACACAAGAAGCCTCTAAAACGCACTCCTCTTCTGCACTCCCACCCAAACCCTCCCACGGTCTGTCATAACCAACATAAACAGAGAAGCAAGTAACTTTAAACTTCTAATGAAAACCCCAACCGCAGTGTTGAGACTGGGGCTGGCAGAGATCTGTGCAGTTGTGCCTCCAGTTTTCCAATCCTGCGCATCTGTTTGTGGATGAGCTGGTGAGTTAGTTTGCTTGTGTTCACTGGTTAAGGTAGAACTCTACAGATAACTCACATTTAACATAGTTGGAGAATGATGGTGCACTTACACACACACACTTCTTTTATCTTAGAGATTAGATAACATGCCACTAAATGGTATGTTTGGAGTGTAAATATGAAATTTTATTTATTATTATTATTATTATTATTATTATTAGATCAACCAATATGTTTTCTTACATATGAATTCCCCTGTGTGTGTGTGTGTGTGTGTGTGTGTGTGTGTGTGTTTTTGTTTGTAGATAGATAGATAGATAGATAGATAGATAGATAGATAGATAGATAGATAGATAGATAGATAGATAGATGTATAATTTCTGTACTTTTACAACCATTCAATCTTCCTGATCATTTTGAGACAATGAATTTTATATGCAAAATCAGCCTTGCATAATAATAATAATAATAATAATAATAATAATAACATGCTTTTAATACATTTAGTAAAGCTGCAGAAGAAAACAATAATATCACCAATATATCACCATATCAGTTATCGATTATTATTTTCACATTAATAACATGAATTAATATTATTATTAATTATTATAATATAATATTTATCTGTATCTGTTGGGGTGAGGGTTAATTATTAGTAATGATAAAGCATTTTGAATAAATGGCGGTGTAAGGCACTTATTAGTGTATAACTGTTTCTCTTACTCGGTACATCTGAGTATAACACTCAATTCGCTTATTTTTTCAACTTTTTTTTTTTTCTTCCTTACCTGGAAATGTCTTGGAGAGAGAGCGATGCGCGTGCTGTGAAGGCTCAGGCACCTGGCGGCGCACCTCGTACGGAAAATACTGGCGAGAGCTGAAGACGAGTCCTGCCTCCTCATGAGCACAAACCCGCTGTTTAATAACAGTATAATCCCAATACACAAACCGTCGCGCATCATGACGAACACAAAGTGCTGCGTTGAAGCGTCTCCCGAAGAGCGTGAAAGTAAAAGTGGATGCGAAGGCGCTTGATGCAAATAATGAAAGTTCAATGAGCGCGTGTGGGCGGGGCCTGTGCAGAGACGCGCGCTGCTGTTGGCCAAGGGATGCGCCCGTGAGACGCGCGGGATCAGGTGCACCGACCGCGGCGCGCACAGCAGCTGATCAGTGGAGAATAAACGTACACAGCTCGATGCTCTCTGTGGATTGCTTACTTCATGGCTGAACTGTTTGAATGTGACATTTAACGGAGGGAGGCAAATTTGTATTCTTTAAAAGACAAACAATCAAACGTATTTATTTATTTAACCTATTTACTAGCTAACCACCCACCCATACAAATGTGGTTATATCTAGCTCTAATTAATAAGCAGTAATTAGACATTTTGCACTGCTGCCATCTTTTGGTGATAGAAGAAGACCACAAAACAACACATGGGAATGATTTCTTGCTTTGAGACAGAAATATGATGGCCCGCGTGATTTATTTATTTTGTCACGAATGAAAGATTATTTGCCCTTTACTTATTTTCTCACTCAACGCACTGGGTTCGTTTTTACAAGGGGTTTCTACAATCTCATCCAACATGCCATGCAGTGCACATATTTTCCACTCGGCCTCATCTGTGTTGAAATGCAGCTGTGCACGTGTGTGTCCGATAGAAACCCCACAGCATCATGGGACAAACCCTGAGCCCATCTGTGGGGGAGCAGGAAGCATCCAGGGAACCCCACAACTATTAAAAGGTTTCACTGGTAGCTGAGAACAACAACAGTTTTATATGCGGAGCGTTTAAAACGACCACTAACGTATACCACAAGGTATCTCGAAACCTTCTGGCTCTAGTCCCTCGCCCAAGGAATGGAGAAAATATGAGGTGTTGGAAATATTGAACAAAATGATGTGCCTCTTTCACTCTGTCATGCGAGCTGCTGTAATGAGTGGGCTTCACAAGGGAGATCCCAGGGTGTTAACGAGACGCCCGTCCTCCTCCCTACTGGGTTTTATGAAGTAGAGAAGCTTCCTGGTGTTGTGGCAGCTGTGCTGTCAGCAATTTGGATCAAGTGTTTTTATTTTATTTGTATACAGGTTATTCGCAATGGCTTGGTTTAGCAGGCAGAGCTGACATCATGTTTGGAGGCAGGATTCCAAGACAGGAAGGCATCAAGGCACGTTCGAATCCAAATTCTGCTTCACCTCCTGTCTCCGGAGGTACCTTCTTCTAAACGAGTTTTGAAGGCAGCATACACTAACCTGCCACACTCTACACCTGTTTAATTGCTTAGAAACAAAAACTGCTAATCAGCCAATCACATGGCAGCAACTCAATGCATTTAGGAATCCAGATGTGGTGAAGACGACTTGGAGAAGTTCAAACCAAGCGTCAGAATGGGGAAGAAAGGGGATTTAAGAGACTCTGAACATGGAATGGTTGTTGGTGCCAGATGTGCTGGTCTGAGTATTTCAAAAACTGCTGATCTACTGGTATTTTCTCGCACAACCATCTCTAGGGTTTACAGAGAATGGTCCGAAAAAGAGAAAATATCCAGTTTGCGGCAGTTGCCTTGTTGATGTCAGAGGAGAATGGGCAGATTGGATAGAGATGTTAGAAAGGCAAAAGTAACTCAAATAACCACTTGTTACAATCAAGGTATGCAGAATACCATCTCTTAATGCACAACACGTTGAACCCTGAAGCAGATGGGGGGACTACAGCAGCAGAAGACCACACCAGGTGCAGCTACTGTCAGCTAAGAACAGGAAAAGTCTCGATTTCTGCTGCAGCATTCAGATGGTAGGGTCAGAATTTGGCATAAAGAACATGAACGCATGGATCCATCATGCCTTGTCTTAACTGTTCAGGCTTCTGGTGTAATGCCTGAGCCAGTGTAATGGTTTGGGGGATATTTTCTTGGCACACTTTGGGCCCCTTAGTACCAATTGAGCACAGTTTAAACACCACAGCCTACCTGAGTATCATCGCTGACCTTTATGACTACAGTGCACCCATCTTCTGATGGCTACTTCCAGCAGGATAAAGCACCATGTCACAAAGGTCAAATCATCTCAGAATGGTTGTGCTAAAAAAAAAGAAAAAGAAAAAAAACATGGCGTCTAAAAGTTGCATTTGATGTGTACTGTATAATTCTGACTAACTGTTTTGCACTTTGATGTTAGTTCTAGCGAGAAATCAATATCATATTAAATATTTAGTTATCACAAAAACTCTTTTTATTTTCTTGTAGATTGTTGCGCTCATTCAGAAGTCCAAAATCAGTTTCACGAGGTGCATTTGTGCACAAACGCTGCCTACAAAGTCATTGCCTCATACGGCAGCAAGTCAGCTGCTTACGTTTTTGGATGCAGCCTGTGGGTGTGACTCAATCAGCTCTCTAGCTCCCTAGCTAGTAAGTGAATCAGTGCACTGTGTACTGTAGATGAATTTGGACCCTGACTCACTACACGTTAGCTCTGTCTCAAAACCCACACTTGCAATCTTTGACCACATGTCAAATCATATGACTTGTTTCCTGTACTTGGATCAACATAGTGTTGTAAAAATGCAAATAAACTAAGCTTTATTTACACATTTTGATGTTCAATGCTTTGCACTTTAATGAACTTCTAAATGTCTGTTCAATAGTGCCTGTTTAACAGATGACTGAATTTAATAGTCGTGCTACTAATTAAATTATAAAAAGCAGTTGTGCACCAATTTTTAATTAAATACCAAATTATAAGTATTATCTAATTAATTTAATTTGTGCTGAAATGGTTTCCTTGAAATCGTGTGATTCCACGCCAGAACATGAAGAGTGGTGTTTTTTTTTTTTTTTTTTTTTTTTTTTTGTTGAGGTTTTTGACATTTTTCAGACCCGACACAGTTTGGCACACTTGCTCCCTGTCACATGAACATGCTCTCAAGTTGGCAAGAATGCATGCAACCCCGCATCCTAATATTCATACTATTTAGAGTGAAAGTAGTCATAAAACAGTAGGCAAAAAGTACCCAGATGACTTATTACTTCCAGCGAGAGTCTGAGGTATGCATCCAGTGGACACTTTTTTTATTTCCCATGAGGCCACGGGACAGGATTGGAGAATGACAGTGAAATTCTGCAACTGACGTCACAGGTCACATGACAGTGATAACAATGTAGTACATCCAATGATAATGCACACATTCATATTGCATTTTCAAACCAAATGTATTTACTAGTCATTATCCGATTCTGGACATTCAGGCCTCCCAATCCTCTCCTATGGCCTCATGGGATAGAATCGGGACTTTTTACCTAATGTTTTGTGAATACTATGAATTCAAACATAATACTCTTTCTTTGCTTTTTGTTTTTTGCACACTATATAGTAGGGAAGTAAGCATATTAAGATAAAGTGCAATTATTGTCTGAATGGAAGAAATAAATCATTTGGCCGGGCTGGTGCTCCAGGTGGTTGAACCACACACCTTTACATTTAGGAAGTGAGGTGTCACTCCTAAAAATGTCTGCATCAGTCCTTGAACATAAAAAAATAGCTGTCTGTGATGTCTTTGCAGTTTCCTTACAGCTGTGAGTTTCTATGTGTGCTAAGTGTGTGTACGTCAGCAAAATAGTGTGTGTGTGTGTGTGTGTAGCATTGGCAGTTGGTGTGTGTGTACCAAAGAAGAGTAGTGCTGGTGTGGGGCCCTCTTTTTTTTCCTGCAGCCTTATTGAATGGTATTTCCCATACCCCCTTCTGTTTCAGTGCCTTGGTTGTTGAGGAGCCCAGCTCGTAAATATGGAGTGTAGGGAGATCCTCACAGTTTATTTAGGCTTAGTAGGAGAGCACGAGGTAGGTTGATTTTGTCATTTCCCTTTTTTTCTTTAGCATTAGGAAACAACTTGTTAATATGCCTTAACTTTTTTTATTGTGTTATTTTTGGAAAACTGATGATGTCAGTCCACAAATGAGTCAGATTTACCCAGGAGCAAACAATCCATTTCACATTGCCCAAAACTGATATTCAGTAAACAATAAAAATAAACTGCTTTTCTTCTTAAACAGGTCGGAATGAAGAAACTAGTCGACACCTGGCAGGAGAAACCAAGTGATAATTAGGATAAAATCAAAATGGAATAAGTAAGATGAAATAGGAAGAGATTTCATCATCGACACTTTGATTTATTTATATTGATCAAGTATAAATGGAATCTTGGCACTGGCACGAGAAAACTTATTTTGTGCTAAATTTAGACGTTGTCTGCTCAAAAAGGTCTATAAGGCCTGACAGTGAATCCTTGTCGTCTCAGTTTAATAGCTCTGCTGACATCTGCTGGGCATTAAAGCCATTACAGAAGTATATTTGGGGTTTCCCCAAGTGACCAGTTACTGTCTAACTAATGGATGCAATATTAACCATAATGTCTAGGTTTAATTTACCCAAGTCATCTCAGATCATAGAGTCTGCAGATCACTGACATAGTGAAGCCTGGACTTCATAAAGAACTAGACTTTATCTGAAAACATTGCTGTCAGAAACTCACAAAGTATTTAAAATCACTGGGAAGAGCTCCATGTTGATTATGTGGAACTGTATCTCCTTTGTACAAACTTCCAGTCTAGCCGTGTTACGAAACAACAGATTATGGATGTCATATTGTTGTATTGCACGAAGAGATTGAAACATTTGGAAATGACTGATTACATTCCACTTAACTAAAATACAACACAAATTACTGTATTACATTTATTTTCACTCAGTTACCATGGAACCATGATAAACATGCCTGTTTTGTTTTTCATAAGCCATGTTCATGTGCAGCTATACAGACATTTATAAATATATATCTAAAGCCAAAGAGCAAACCAAAGTCAACTGTGGAAAGGAAAAAAAACTCCACAAGATGTTTAGGTAGTGGAAGGAAAAAAAAGTGAAAGGAAGCAGATTTAGCTGGAGGAGCTTGTCCTTTTCTTTCATTACAGTGAATGCACATATGCTAAGCATTATCTAGTTAGGAGTAATACAATCATCTGTTCATTCAATGCAATAAAATGATTTCGTTTTCAATGTGCTAGTGTTCTAGAGAAAGTACAAACTGTAAGCATAAATGGTTCAATTGCAAAACGTTTTTTTGTTCATAAAATCTGTTCTAGACCACAGGAATGCAAACAGATAAAAATATAAAAGGCTTTACACTGTATGCACTGACTGTCACATTTAACAGAAGAGGATGATACCATGGCGAAGCTAATAACACAGACTTATTAATAAGAAGATGGATAGCTGAGATTGAAGCAGATGAGTGGGTACTTCAGTGATTGACGAGGAACTTAACTGAATCATTAAGAGTCCCACAGACTCCGCTCAGGTGGGCATGGCTGAACAACAGGCCGACTTGCTGGTTTAGATGAAGAACAGACTGAAGACTGGGGTGAAGAGAAGTTGTGCATAGGTGAGAACGTAAATCATTTACAACATAAATCAACAGTTCTTAGGTGCAGAAGATCCAGTAATCCTAGCAAAAACAATACCAGACAGAGGATGAGCGTTCGGTGCCTGTTTTATAGAGGATCTGAGAAGGTTGATGGCAAACAGGTGTGAAGACTGAGCTGAGTCTGTGATTTATGGCCAGGGAGGATTATGGTTAAATGTATTATTCTGCAGTGTCAGGCGTGGTGAATGGAGAAGACACTGACATAGCATTTGCAGATTTCACATAAATTATATATGTCTTCATTTTACTTTGCCTACAGTCTTTATGTTTTGTTCAAAATGTAACATAAAAAAAAATCTGTGGAAAAATCATTTCAATACTCCACTGTGCCTAATATTACATAGATCGCATCCTATCTGTCATATTCAGCTCCTTATAGATGCCATGATGAAAGCAGCATCAATAATCACCAGGCTGAATTATTTAGAACAGAAGCCTGTTTGCATTTTCTTGTGGCATTTAGTTATTTTGTTTTTAATTATAATTGATTTGAATCAATCCAGGCGGCTAAATGACTGGGTTGGACTAAAAGAATACTGTTATCTGTCCTCCACACCACACCTGGTTTTATCCATTAGAGGGTAGACAGTAAGCTGGGTTGTGATCTGGATAATAATTCAGATTCATGGCTCATGTTTACTGCTACAACTGATAGTTTTGCAAGATCCACCAACCTATTGTATTTAGATCCTTGACATTGTCTGGAATTTCCATCAGAAATATATTTATTATTATTATTATTATTATTATTATTATTATTATTATTATTATTATTATTATTATTATTATTATTATAATAAAATAATAGCTTGTTATAAAATATGTTATGGAAAATAGCATCATTAATCTATTTTGCAGTATAGTGCATGTTCCAACTGACCAACAGATGGGGTAGTAGTTCAGTTATTGCCATTGAATACTAACGCGACAAATACCGTATTGGAACAACAACAAAAAAGTGTAGCTTAAAAAAGAATATATAATAAAATTATATAATTTAAAATTCTTTGGGGGAATAGGTATAGTGGCTCTGGCAAATTAACTCCCACTGTTACATACAATCAATCACTTTCGAATATATTTGTTAGTTAACCTGTTTTACATTAACATTTACCTTAGCTATTGAAAAAAAAAACTGTAAATATGAAACATATGACAGTATATCAGTATTTTAGAAATAATTTTGTGTATATCAGACTAGTGAATAACTAATTCGTTAGCATTCTTTGTGTTTATGTAAAGAACATCCACTGTCCAGATACGCTTGTCAAAGCCTGCCCTGTTAAGACCGAGCTGGACTTAAGCATTTAACACCATAACTATATCACAGACACAATGATCAGCCTAAATCTGTTAGTTGCAGCTAAATAGTAAGTTGCTGTGACTAATTTAAGGATGAGAGTTTGATGAGATGACTGTGAACGGTGAAGGGTGCGAGAGTTGAATGATGAAAGTCACATATGAGATCTATGTTGGAGAGTCACTCACTGGCGGTGTGTTACATAATAACTGCAGTGCTACTGAAGTGTGAGGGAGAAATAGCAGGCACATATTGCAGTCTGATACCAGGGTATGGTCATTCATGGATTTACTGTCAATACTCTCACCTGGTTCCTTTAAAATGGAAATTCCATTGTTGGATAATACATATGATCAAAGTTATTATTATATAAAAGTCCTGATCATATTTGATATATAAATATGAAACATATATTCACAATTGAAAACACCTGTGGACTAGTGCATATACAGTAGGTTCGAGCACATGTGCATAGGTTTGAGTCTCACAGTAGACCATTATTGATTTTGGATCAATTGCTGTGATTCATTTTTTGATCAATTGCAATTAAAAGGAAGAGTCAGCTATTGGCAGTCTGCAGTCATTACTGCTGCATCTCCCATCTGCCTTTTGTCTACTGCTGACCTGAGATCAGTGCAGCGTCTCTCCCTTGCAATACTTCAAACTGCCCTCCGCAGCTTGTTTTAGTTGAATACTGTGGAAACATGGAAACTGTGGAATGGGAAGGCATGGTTTTTGAAAAGTATTTAGGGGATTGTAAAAAGCATATGCAATAATGATGATCATGTGAAGAATGCTTTATTTAGCACTACTAGACGCACTGATGGTGCTGTGTTTGTGTATGCAGTTTGGGGAAGGTTTTCATTCCCAGTATTTCTTATATTTTTAGATGCATTTAGGATATGTTTTATACATTTAGGATATTCTCTCTCTCTCTGTCTCTCTCTGTCTCTCCTCCTGTGATCAGAGACCTCCTGCGGGGCTGGCAGGGTGTGGCTCCCACTAGCTCAGAATGATTTTGCTAGGCATCATATCACACACATTTTTTTTTTTTTTGTAACACAAGCTACAAAGTTCTTTTGGTCCGGACTAATTAATTAAACTGATCCATTTAAGGCAGCCTTTTCAGGGGTCTCGGTCTGCTTGTTTGGTGAGCACCAAGGTTCGAATGGCAGTGTTCACATTTATTCAAATGAATTGTAATAATCAAACCAAATCTACCACGTGTAAACCCACCCTAAGAGTGAGTACGTTCATTTTTCACTGGAATGTGTTATGCTTTTGTTTACTAATTTAGTTGTGTGAACTTAGCACTGTATATAATGGATATTGTTATCTCTGTGAGAGACTGCTAATAGTCCTCTTTTGTAAGTCACTTTGGAAAGAAGCTTATGCTAAATGCATTAATGTAATCATAAACAAGACGCTTGATAGCGCAACAGTTTATTGCACTTGGTTATTCTTCTAGTCATTTATCTAGTGGCTAATGAATCAGAAGTCTCACTTCTTCACAGGAAGTACCTTACTTAAAAAAATATGGTGGATAGTATGGAATATAGTAGGGAAGCCTAGTTAAATTAGTTGTACATGATATGCAGGCCTACGTATATAATGTCAGGCAATTTAAAGGGATACTCCGCCCCTCAGGACACTTCTGTCATCGTTTGCTCACCTTCATGTGGTCACCGATATGATTTTCTTTTCTTTGTAGAAACTTGAAAGAAGATATCTTGCAGAGTGTTGGGAAACAATCAACACTGGAGCCCACTGACTGTCCCTGTGAACATCAGCTAACTTAATCTTTGTTAAAACGTTTATGAAGTGAATATGTGCATGTTACATGATTGGCTGATGCAAAAGCATTTTAAATCTGTTAGCAATAAGCCGGTTCTTAATGCTATGGCTTCGTTTCATACAGTGGTCTGACTTGTGCTGGGATGTTTTATGACTCTGTATGTGCTAAAACTGTTTCAGTGGCAGTTTTATTCGTGAACATAGATTGGACTGCTGGTGGAAGGAGGTGGAACTTGGAAGGCAGGAGTTTTGTGTGTGTGTGTTACAAGGCAACAGCAGAGGTGACATAGTTTAATTACTGTCAGTCTGAACGCACATTAATCTTTTGTCAGATCAATAGTGCTTCCTCCAAACAATCAAATACAGGCCCTTTCCTATAATGCACTGGGTGATTTTGGTGAAATGTTCCTTATATACTGTAAGTGTGGTGTTTCCCACTGATATGAAAACTTTGGTGTATTAATGTCATATTATGTCAACAGAAATACACATAAATGTATCCAAATACTGAGTTACAAGTTATGCAGTGAGATCCATATATGCACTGAAATCAAAATGAGATAGCAATTGCATTATGAAAAAGACATAGTTTTGGCTAGAGTTATGAATGAGTTGTGGTTTGCGTGTATTCAATTAGCCTGACACATTAAGATGACAAATAGATCCTACCACATATGCATAATTCATTACCTCTATTTAAATGCCTTATGCTGACCTGGCCAATGCTGTTCTTGCAGCACAAGCTACACAGATATGATCAAAATACTGTAAGCCAATGATATCATTTTTTACATTCATTATTTTGCAGATGCTTTTATATTTAGATCTACATTCAAAAAGAGGGTGACATCATGTTTAGTCTGGTTTCTTGAAACAAATATGTAGTCCACTTAAAAAAAAAAAAAAACTCTGCTTCAGTGTATAACCTAATTCCTGTGACATCTATTTTTAGCAAGGAACAATTTTAGATTTTTTTTGGAACACCAATAAAAGAAACATCTTGTCATCTCATATCTCTGTCTCACTGAAGGTGTTTTCAACCTAGCGTGTTAATTATAAACATTTGCATAACGACAGAGAGTGAAACGACTTTACAGTCAACCACAATTCCACTAGTGAGAGAAAATAGATGTGGCACTTGAGAAACATAAATAAATTCGCAATAACCACTTACAGGGGGGAAACAAGCTAGTGCACAACGAGCATTTGTTATTAAAATTATTAAAATGTAAAAAAAAAAAAAGAAAAATACAGAAATACATAAACATCTTGGATGAAATTGGGTGAGTAAATTATCAGGATTAGGGTTAGGGTTCTGGAAGAAAACTAGCCTAAGGGCAGAGATGTCTTTATTTTATTTTATTTTACTTTTTAGATATTTTTCCTTTTTCACTTTAATATTATAAGTGTGCAGATCTTCATCTTTATAACATGTTATATGGATATCAGCACCCACTGAACTAAAAAAACAAAACAAAAAGTATATCCACTTTTGTAGTTCATTTGAGGGGGTTGACGACTGATGTGAGTCTCTCTCCGTTCCTCTCCAGTGAGTTTGGGGGGTGGGGGGGGGGGGCTGTTACATTTAGTCTAGTGAGGCGTTATAATGGCAGACTGATTCTTGCTGGAACACTGGGATCTTGAATCACTGTGTGCTGAGGAAATGTTAGTCTGAATTATTGAACAAGGCCTCTCTGAAATTACGGCGCTGAGCATCACGCAAGTTCCATACAACAGCATCTTTCTGTCCCAAAATAAAGAAGGAGACAGCATGACTGTGTAAAAATGAATCAAAGCACCTACAAAACCTTCAGAGTGTGGCACCAGACAAGGTTGTGTGTGACTGACCAACTGCTCAGTAGAGTTCAGTTAAATTAGTTAAGTGAATTTGTTAAATTCATTTAGACCATTGGTGAGCCTGCAGTTTAATTTGTTGGAAATGGGTTACTTTATATATATATATATATATATATATATATATATATATATATATATATATATATATAGATATATAGATATAGATATATATATATATATGTGTGTGTGTGTGTGTGTGTGTGTGTGTGTGTGTGTGTGTGTGTGTGTGTGTGTGTGTGTGTGTGTGTGCTTCCTTGAGATGTTATATTTATTTAGTTTTACTGAATAATTCAACAGCAGCTGACATTTGCAGACACTTCCAGAAGAACCACAGGCTCACAGTACAGCATTGCATTGTACGCTATGATGGTACAGTGAAGAATATTGCATTGCTTGCATTTACATTTGACTTGGGGTTGTGAGTGCACTGGTGGTAACCTGCAATGATAGCTATGTCTGATTTAACCCATACAAAGTGATATAAATTTAAGTATTTAGGTTGATTCAGTGATATTTAATTTTGATGTTTTTTTGTTGTTTGTTTTTTGTTTTTGTTTGTTTTTTTTGACACATAAAACCATTGAATTAAAATGTTACCATTTTTAAATTACCTTTTTTATAACAAATGTATAACAAATTGGAGATTTCAAAGATTGTAATAGGGACAAATTTTGAGTTTATGGTTTGATTTTTGATTTTGAAGAAGCCACGTTTAATATTCCTTTTCATAATCTTTCAAAGTGCATAATTTATGTGAATAAAATAAATAAAAACATATTAACCCTATGTCAAATCCAAATGGACCCTGTTAACATTTTCAATGCTCCTGTTTGATCATTTTGTGAAGTATTGTACAGTATGTGCATGCTATTCAGAAAGAAAACAAAATCACAACCTCACTGGAAGCTTCCTTTCATACTAACATCACTTGGCATCAGCCCACGTGGACTATTGTGTCATGTAAACTTCTGATCCAGTCAATCAATTATAGATTAAAGGAAACCATGCTCTGCCTTTATTTACTCTGGAATATATCACATTGCAGATATTAAATGGGGGGCAAATCACATTGATTTTAGATTGCAAATACATTTGTAATATTATGATATTTTTCAAGAGAGGTGAGTCTTTGGACAATTTGTTTGAATAAAATATGAGGAAAAAGGTAAAGTTATATTTGTTTGCAGTATTATTGTAATTGAATGTTCATGGAAAAGCATTTTCATTTTCATAATTCTCATTAGTTAGCTTCTGTCAGCTGCAGAAGAAATGTGTGCCATGCACACACACTCAGTGTGTATTGATGGACGAGGGGAGTGTCACTGATGCATAATGGAAGGGGTTAAACAGTCTATATTAACACCAGTTACCCGTGAGGGAGGTTTTTTTTTTCACTAAAGGTTATGTGGATGATGATCTAAGAATATTTTGCTAACGTATACCCATTAAGTTATGAAAAACATTATTTCTGATGTTCCATTCAAAATTCACTTTTTCTTGATTATGCAAGAACATTCCATTTTATCATTTTACAAACAATAGGACAATGTTACCATATGACTTCTGAAGGTTCTGAAATAAGTAGTAAGTATTAAAAAAAAAGAAAGAAAATAAAACTGTATTAATGGTGTATCAAAAATGTTTTAGCGCAGATGTTTTCAGAACATTATTAAAGACCTTGCCAAGAGAGAACGTTCAGAGTTCTCTCAGAAGAATGTTGTATTTTAGTTGTACGTATATTACAATACGCAATATTTTTTTCTTCACTTCATGCATCTCAATTTGCAGTAGAACATTAGAAACTCAGCAGCTGCAAAGATAGAAACAGAAAAAAAGAGCTGAAAAAAATCAAGAATTAATTTCTCCAATAATGTCTCAATTACAGACTGTAGCTGTGTTGATTTATGTTGTGAAAGACAGCAGCTGAACTCTTTGGGGTGTCGTTTTACTTGTATGTCAGCAAAGACCTACTGCAGGGAGTGTTTAAGGACGACTGGCAGAACACAACTTTACAGGCCTGGCGTTGATCCATTACAGTTCATTTAATACACAACCAACTACAGTAGGGTATCCCAAAGTATATTACAAATGCATCATCCTATATACATCCAGTTCTCTTAATAACCTCATTTGATCCTTTATCTGATATTTCATTGAATTCATTTAACCATTTCATTAGATTTGCTGTGACTGTGAGGGTAAAGCTCAGCTGTGGACTCAGATGTATGTTTAGAGAGCTCTGGGGTGTATCACGGGAAAACCCTCCCCTGAGATCCTTTTGTCACAAACTACTTTTCTCTGCTTTCTAGACTACTAATGATCACTAGCTTCCTGTAGGACACAATAGCATAGAAAGGGCCTCATTTTAGAAACACAGGAGTGCAGAATGTACTAAAATTGCTTGTTATTTTAAACAAATAAAGACTGAATTTTAGTTTTAATCTATTCCTTTATATCAGACTGGGCTTCACAACCCAAACTGCAGGGGATTTGTGAGCTGACTGCATGGTAATAATTAAAACACAATTAAAATGTAACCAAAAAAAAAAAAAAAAAATGTATTATGATAAAATAAAATAAATAAATAAAAATAAAACAATTACTGAAAAAGTTTAAATATTTTGTTTACCTGTATGTCAAGATCAGAGAACCACGAATACAGGAATGTGTTGTTAACATTGCTGGCATATTAAAATTTCAGGGGTACTTCTAGTAAATATTTCAGGTAAAAGGAATCCAGCTGACAAAAAGTTTGTGATTCCCTGCTTTATATCACAAACATGTTTGACTATAGAAGTTAGTGCACATGCTTTGAATCATGGTCTTATTTATTGTAGGTAATGCTAGTTTGAACCTGGCTTGTGACATTTCCTGATCAAATTACCCCTCTCCGTCCTTTTCCATAACATTCCTTTCCATTTAACATTATTTGCAGAAATGTATAAATGGAAAAAAAGATAAAAAAGTCATAATGTATTTTTACTTTAGCTTAGTTTTTCAGTGAATAATAATAAAAAAAAGAAAGAAAAAAAATTGTTTTCTCACATGCACAGATGAGCACTCAGGGGGTCACTGAGCTCTAAGAAGACACACTGCAGAAGTGGCATTGGCTTTGCACAACAAACAGGCGCATACTTCTAATGTCCCAATACACTGTTTATTATAGTCAGCCTATTGATTTTCTCACTGCTGTCCGTCGCTAGTGTTGACTCACCACCAAAAAAACTCAGACTTTCCTGACCCCAGCACATTTGTTTGTGTGTGTGTGTGTGTGTGTGTGTGTGTGTGTGTGTGTGGACTGGCAATTTAATCATGCTTCAAGTCCTTGACATGTCATTAAGAAATCAGGGCAGGTGGTTCAGACTGGAGACAGGCTTCTGAACAGCTGTGTGTGTGTGTGTGTGTGTGTGTGTGTGTGTGTGTGTGTGTGTGTGTGTGTGTGTGTTGCTCTACAAATCATACCCCCACCATTAAGCTCCAGAGATGCTGCTTAAAGCCAGACCATCTGACCTCTGTCCGCTTCTGAAAACAGGGATCATCTTAAACAATGAAAAGAGCATCACCATTTATTCACTCAGTAATCTTTAGTCTTTCCATTCATGTTGTTTCTTATATCTTAGAATTTGGGGAACTATTAAATGTTACGTTATACGTAAAAAATTAACAAAAGTAGCATATAAATAAACACCTGCTTTGTCAATACAACTGTATTTATTTATTTTGTTTACTTATTTATCCATCCAAATAGCAAGGTGTTTTTTTTTTTTTTTCATCACAATGAGACATAATAGAGAAATATTCATGAAAAGCTCTTTAAATGTCATCTGTTTAGATTTTGGCAGAATCATTTGAATAGTGTGACAGTTGTCTGTAATGTAGTCTGATTTGAAAGAAAATGTCATGAAATATCTTCTTCTTCTTTTTCAAAATATTTCAAATCGACATCATTTGAACGTAATACTTGCCTTTGAAATTACATTTCTACAAGCTTTGAAAATAATGCCATTGGCTCTGGTGACACTTCTTATTTGCCTGTGGACAGAAAACAGAGAAGAGAATCCAGATCTTGGGTGAAAATGTTTTGTTACAAGTCAAATACAAAAACATTCTGAAAATGAGTAATCAAGCATAAGTACAGTATATGGGGAAGTTGTGGCCTAATGGTTAGAGAGTCGGACTCCCAATCGAAAGGTTGTGAGTTTGAGTCCTGAGCCGGCAGGAATTGTGGGTGGGTGGTGGGGAGTGCATGTACAGTTCTCTCTCCACCTTCAAAACCACGACTTAGGACATTGAACCCCCAACTGCTCCCTGGGCGCCGCAGCATAAATGGCTGCCCACTCCTCCAGGTGTGTGTTCACAGTGTGTGTGTGTGTGTGTGCACTTCGGATGGGTTAAAGGCAGAGCACAAATTCTGAGTATGGGTCACCTGAATGTCATGTCACTTTCACTTTATAAGAAATGACTGAAAGTGCCTTGCCACAGTCAGTAATGTAATTTTCATTAACAAATGGTATTATCAGGGGGCATTTCCTGTTCACCAATTCAACTCGCTGATTAATTATATCATAAATGCATCGCTGGCAAAACAAACCAGCTAGTCACAACAGTTTCTCAAAACCATTATTTGTGGTTATTTTTTTTAAGTCAATTTGCTTTAATTGATGTTTGATTCATCACTGGTTCCCACTTACTCTCATACTCCATTGTTTCTTTATGCATTTATGTACATGTATGTACACTCTAAAAAACATTGATTGATTGGTTAAACATTAAAACATGTAAAAATGTGAAAATGTGATTGTTCACATGCTGAATAAAAAAGACTGAAACATAAAATGTTTCCCCCAAATGGAATCAAATATATAGATTGGCTGCCTGTTATCTTCCTTATTGTGCCCAAGCACATGATCTCTGTAAGTCTATCATACTAACAAGAAACAATGCCTCTAAACACAGGATCACAGAATGAGGCTGAAGTTCAGCATCATAACTTTGTGGTGCCGTTTGTGAATTTGTTGGAACTTTTAAAATATTGAACTTTGTCGGTAACAATAGACCATGGCTGGATAACCATGCCTTTAGGAAACACACTCCAGGTCAGATGTGGAAATATCATGTCTCTTTGGAAAGAATCATAACAAATAATAATCCTGCTCACCACTAAAAAAAAAAAACGTGTCTGCTTCTGTGAAGAACCGGGGTGTTCTTAGATTAAAACTGTTAAAGAAGAAGCACTTTCTCATATGAGAGAAAACATTTGCATTTGAATACACAAATCAGCAAACACTTCAAGTTCCACTGGCATTTTATTGACAATGGCATTATAAGATTGTTTCCTACTTTGCTAGCCTCTGCTTTGGGGAGCTCGGAAGTCTTAGAGCTGTATATTGCTTATTTAATTACGTCTGGTTGTGAAGAAGGTTGCTGGGCTAATCAATGGCTGTTTATGTTCACAAACAATTCTCTCAGCAGCCCTTCGACTGTTGCCAGCTGATCAGCATTGGTGGTGAAGGCGACCTGGTGGGTGTGTGAAAGACAGTGTGATACTAGAACCGCTGAGTGTGAGTGTAGTTGTGTGTGAGTGTAGTTGTGTGTGTGTGTGTGTGTGTGTGTGGGTCAGCTTTAACCAATATTTGGTTCAAACAAAACCTAGAATCACCTGCATGGACGTGCCAGTGGTCCCCTCAAGAATAAAAACAAATGCTTCTCTGAAATGTTTTGCTATGATCCAGAACCCAGTCTAGTTTAGCTAAAGGCAGCATTATATTAATCTTTTACTGAGAAGTATCTCAAAACTTGCACAAATAAATTCAAAATTCTTCATCTTAACAAAGCAAACCTGGAATATGTGATTTGGCATATGAGTATATATATATATATATATATATATATATATATATATATATATATATATATATATATATATATATATATATATGTATGCATGTATGTATATATATATTTATTTATTTATTTATTTATTTTCATAATGTACAAATCTTTTTTAGGATGAAAGTGTATAATGAAACCTGGTGTTGGTGAAATAATATGTGTAATTTGTGTAAGAAATCCAAAATAATAATAATGCAAAGAGCCTTATATGTAATGGAAAGGTTCCATGGATGTTAAAGGATCCTTATGGTGCTGTACCATCAATGCCAATAAAGAAGCTTTCTTTTTAAGAGTGTATATTATGCCTCATATCATAAAAAAATCATAATTTACTCTATAACATTTATGAGCTTACCAAAGTTGTGTTGATTTACTACAGCCATTTGTAAAACAGTCTCATTAATCATGTGTTTAAGCATCGTGGGATGTGTCTGTATATCAGCCACTAAAGGAGACACTCCAAATGTGTTTACTATGCAAACTTGAAAAGTCACATTGTGATTGAGTGAATATTTATAATACACAGGGTCACACATGATAACAACATCCATCATTTTTATTTCTCCCACTGGTTTAAATAGAATGTGACATGTCTGTGTGTCATGTTAAAGCAATAGATGTGATGTAACATTTCTCCAAATCCATGAGGAAACAAACTTATCTACTGTACTGTACTGACCTGTTCCTTTAACATAACATACTGCCCACACACAGTAAATATCCACTGCAGCAAATCAAATGTGAAGGATTCATGTGTGTCTGTGTGCACCTGTGTGTCAGTAGTGCCGCTCTCCCCTTCTTCTCCTCTCCTCCATGTATGCATCAGGGTGTGTGCTAACCCTCTCTGCCCTGCTCCCTTCACGCATCACATCACATCCCCTCTCCACACACACACACACACACACACACATTTCACAGGGTGTGGCACTCCAACACTTTTAACCCCCCTTTACAATTTCAATCTCCTGCTCCTGTTCCTGTCTAGTCCGTGTTGCTTTCCCCCACCTTATCTTTGTCTCTGCCACAGTCTCATTTTCTCACCTTTTCAGAATTCAGACACAGTCCTTACATCATAAAATATGCATACAATGCATAG